>NC_060254.1:49363917-49664393 GCF_921293095.1 Ischnura elegans | reverse complement strand
GCACTTCGTCGTTTCTCCTCCCATTCATCCACTTCACCTACTTTATTATTCTTCACATTCACATTTCGATCACTTCCGGTGTTATCTTGCCCTCCTTCCCTAATGTCCAAGTTTTCTACCGCATAACGCCTTACTCCTGATTAAAGCATTTACCTGCCTTAAAAATATAGCATAGCGATCCAATCCTGAGCTCTTTCCAGTTCATGAACACCTCCTTTGCTTCTGCAATTATCTTCGTGATTACCTTACTACTGCATCCGTTTTACTCAAGTGTACTGGATTTGACTAAATAGTTGAACTGCTTCACCTGATCAAGTTCCGGACCAGCAACTTTTACTATAAGCCTCATATGGCTTTCTCTCTATGCTTTACAAAACCACATAACCTTGACTATATTGTGTTGTTCTTCATACCATGTTCCTCGTAAAGGTATTCTAGTGAATCCACCCCTTAGCGTATGCGTTAAAAAGCAATGGGGATGGTTAAAAGCGTTTTAATAAGCATATAATGTAGAATTTACAAAGCTATTAACAAATTAAAAATCATTATGGTACTTTAAGTTTCTTTCGTTGTGCAAATATGAGCTTTATGATGAAAAACTCACTTTTTCAGGGGAGTGGCACCTAAAGAAGTTCGTACCTACGATGGAAAACTCAAAACTGGAATACCCTCAAATGGATAAGAGCGGAAGACTTCGGTAAGCAAAGAGGTATTGTTTTTTAACTTTTGTACATACAAGCACAACCGTCAAGTCCTTCAAATTTCAACGAGGTATTTCTTCTCCAGTTATGACTGTCAAATGGGATATTTTTAATGTATAACTACTATTTTATGTGCAGTTTGACCAACTCTTAAATTGTGAACAATCAAGCAAAAATAAAGGAGTATCATTTCTTTTTTACGAACATATTTCTTTTGATAATGCTTCTCGATTCTAAGTAACAGTCACTGACATGTGTGTGACAGTGTTCATTTTGTGATTTAGCTTAGGTGGACTAAAATTATTTCGAGACATGGCGAACTCCGTACCATAATTTTAATACTAATGGTTGTACATATTTTGCAAGTAAATTACTGCAGAGCGCTATTCCAAATAGGAGACAACATTTTTTCGAACCTCTACGAATAATACCCGTTTGAAGTAAAATTACACAGACATATCAGCAACAGGTATAATTTGCACAATCCAATTGAATCATCAATATAGAACATACGGAATTAATATTTCTATGAAAGTCATATACTTATCCTTATATAGCCTTAAAATGAATGAAAAATTGTCCACAATTGCGTCAAGACACTAGGGGCGTTCCCACGGGTATTCTTTCCATAGGCCAGGCTTTTTATTGAGGGACATATATGCTCTAATTTCAGTAGAAAAGTGCATAAGCGAAGAGGAAAAGAGGACATATTCGTCACTAGGCACAGCATCTCCTATCCCCGAATATACAGCGAGTACATGGGATTCGGTGCTGCAACAGAAGTAGAGAAAGCGTTGTAAAAATGCTAAAGGAAGTAGGTAAGGGACCGTTGAAGATTCTCACGGTACACTTAAATTGCTTGAGCAATTGAGAATTGATATCTTTAAAAGCGACACGAAGAACATCATGTTACATCCCCACTATATCTCCATGTCGAACAGAAGCAATAAATTAAGAGAGATAATTAGCCGGACGGATAGATATTGAAATTAGTTTTTTTCCTGAACCACAAAGGACTTAAATAAATACTTATTTTTATTTAGTTAGAGCACTACCATCTTATGTGTTAACAGCTGGTGTCCTAACAATCTCTGCCACACGCCTTCTAAGGGGGCCTTTCGGGGCATTATATGGATGTAGATTTAGATATATAGTGTTCCAAGAGAAATGGATTATTATCCCTGCAAAACAATTTCAGAATTATTTCTGTAAATGGAGATGAGTTATTCTTTCACATGGTTTCCTATTACTTCATTGGTTTTGTTTGCCTGGTTGATGGGCTCTTAAAGGACAAAATTTTCGTCTATCAAAGATATAATAATTCTGAAATCTTTTTTGAATAAAAATTATTTGTTTTTCCTCAAGCATCTCCGAGAAAACAAAGGCGGATCCAGATCCCATTTACTTCAGCGACAAGCGAGGAAGGCTTGGGATCCTATCCGAAGACAGACGCACTGTCACTAGAGTGGAGTAAGTGCTATTATTCAGTCTCAAGTTTCATGATTCGTAAGTAAAATTAAGCTATGCTACTATTTAACTGATTCCACAGTCATCATCATCATCATAATCATCATCATTAGTCAGCCATCCTAAGATTGGTTTGACGCAGCTCTCCATTCCCCTCTCCTATCCGATAACCGTTTCAAAGAGACGCATTTATTCTCTGTTACATCCTTTATAACCTGTCATATGTAACTCATTCGGGGCCGTCCCTTGCCCTTCTTCCCTTGCACTTGTCCTTCAACGACTGTCTTCATCAGAATGCCTCAAAATGTGGCCAATTAAGTTGTCCTGTCTTCTGCTTAAGGTTTTCAGTAGACTTCTCTTTTCTCCCGCACTTCTTAGCACTTCTGCGTCACTAACACGGTCAGTCCATTTTACCTTCATTATTCTTCGGTAGCACCACATTTCGAATGCTCCACTCTTGACGTCTCTGCTGCTGTCAACGTCCATGCCTTTCTCCCATTAAGTAACTACTGCATATGTAGCATCTGATGAATTGTGTCCTTGCTTCTATGTTTGTATTCTCAGCTGTTAGAAGATACTTCTTTTTGTAGAAAGTCGTCTGCGCCTGCGTTATTCAACTGACTATTTCTTTCTTGCTTCGTCCATCGTAGGCAAATCGGCTTCCCAGGTAGGAAAACTTTTTCACCTCTTCACTCTTACGCTTTCTTAGGTTCATTTTTGTCTAACCTCCTCCTCCTCTCTTTTGCTGTATTCTGATTTTTGATTCCAGAGATGATCATCCTAATGCATATTCGTGAGAAGTAAACCATTTTTTTAATTAAATTAAAAATATCTTAGGCTGCGGTGGGTTATTTCCTTTAGAGTAATTGCTCGTTTGACATATCAATATTTTGCCCCCCGTAGGAATAAAATAAAGAAGTACCATAGGCTAATTCAAGTGGGGCACGGGGGCACGTGCCTTCCCCAGACCCTCAAAAATATGCAAGATTTTTAATACAGTCCCATTACCTTTGCGTTCGTTTTGTATTACGAGACTTCCTTGTGCCTCCCCCGAAAAAAATCCTGGATTCGGCCTTGCATGTGTCCCCCCCCCCCCCCAGAAAGAAATCCTGGATCAGCCCCTGGGAGGTACCTACTTGATATACCATATCATTAACTGATAGACAATTGAAACGTGAATTGAAATCGTGCTAACCTGTTTTCTTATATAGATTTGGTAAATTTGACTAAGGAAAGTATTTCACATACTTTAATAATGACGTAACCTAGAGATCTTGAAGCATCTGCATGGGTTGTGACGCCTAAATATGGCTGCAGTTGTTCGTGAGGATCGTGCCAAAACCCAGCAGCTGGATTTTGATTCCTCAAATGGAAAAATTTATGCGACATTCGGCGCATAGTAACTTATTACTAACTATTAGTTTCTAGGTAACTATCCTATATAAATCTTCATCTTACTCAACGAATTCAGTGGTCTTTTACAAAAACTAAGACCGAAAAACAATTTTTTCCGCCATTTAAGAAAAGGCACCTGCACATTGCATTTCACAGAAAAGATATTATTAATTCTCAAGTTCATATGAGGTTGCTTACAAATAAGAGTAGGATAGTTCTCACAGATCATTTCTCCAGAGACGGCACAAGCACAGCACACGATATAAACATTACTTTTGCCGCATCTCCATCCCGTCCTCATAATGAAGCTCAAATAAATACTTAGAATAAGAGCAAATTACGGAAGCTTGAAAAAGTGTGGAAAATGGCTAAAACGTATTGGTGGAATATTGATTTAGAAATTTCATCATTCATTCATCTTTTTTTAGAGTAAAATGGACTGTAAAACAACTGAACTGTTAAGTGTATAATCCAAATATTTGATTCGACTGCAAAAAAATATAAATGCATCCCAGTTAAAGCAACCTTAAATCCGTTCTTCTTGTTTCTTTACACGCAGTGTAGACACAGAGGACAAGTTGTATGCCTTGGCATATACAGCACGACCAATTAAAGTGGGCGAGCTCTTCGAAATCACAATTGAGGAAGATGATCCTTTCAGAAAATTAAATAACCTGTGCTTTGGAATGACGGCAATAAATCCAGACACACTTCCACAAGTTCCAATAGTGCCTTTAAATATCAGGTTAGTTCGTCCACATCCAACGATACTGGCGCAAACAATGATTTAGAGGCATTTATTATGTGTGGTACAGTCATTATTGCCAATTGACCAATGTTCTATTTTTTATAATGGCCACTCGGTGATTTGGTCAATCAATCCTATGCGAATAATCACTTATAGAATGAGTTTAACTCTCCTATAAACTCATTTACAGAAGTGTTTAATAATGTAATAGTCATAAAAAATAGCAGGATATTTTTCCAATTACTTGACAATTGGAACACAGTCTTATACATGATGTGTAACTCACTTTGACTATCTCATCGTAGGGCACCAGGATGGTACTTCATTGACAGATCTGGAGTACAGTGCGATACTATAGGATGCCATGGTAATGGTTTTCTTCTTCCGAGGAACGTCACGGTAAGAGCAGTATTCTGAGAGTACTACAAATGAAATATGTCAGAATTTGAGGAATACTCATCGTTCAATTTACTAATACACACGAAAAAAGTTTATAGTAACGGGAATTTCGCTGGAAAATGCTGTTTTATTTTTATGCATATTTTAAAGATTTATAAGGGTTGCAAATGCTCTCATGCTTTACGCTAAAATTAATTTTTTCGAATAATGAAAGCATTGCTGGAAAAGGAATCATAGTGCTCTCAGCGCTCACACTAACAAATCCTTGGTACAAACCAAGACAAATATTTCACTCTAACATAAGCATTCTTTCTTCGAAATTATTTTTTGTAATTTCCGTCAAAATATTACATTCATTGGCAGATAATTTAAATAAGTATAATGAGAAACATGTTAACCGTTAGATTTAGTATTTTTATAGCATTATAATGGCAAGAATATATTTTATTGGAGTTAATTTCTTTTGCAGGTTAAGGATACCCTGGGAGCGATAAGGAAAGTCCCTGATGAAATCACCTTCTTCTTCAATAAAGAACAAATTGCTACAGTACAGATAATACCACCTGAAGACAATTTGTACGGTGTGGCAGATCTACAGGCTTTCAGGAAATTGTCTATAACTTCGTAAAGCTACATAGAAATCGGTATAAAAAGTGAAGTTCCAAGAAACCTATAAAATTTTGGATTTTTTCAAGACTTAAAACTGGACACTGCCACTCAAACAACGCAAATTCAGTTGCGTCATAAGAAAAGTGCATCTAAGTCATCAAACAGATGTAGCGGAAGCAAATTTCTTAAAATGGAACGAAAAAGGTTGTAAAAATTGTAATAAACACGTGGGAGAAAACTCCTTGAAATTTTATTTAGAAATGTACCTATTACGGCAGTGATAACAAAGCAAATAAAATTTATATATAATACTATAGATAGTCATTAAATGAATCCATTTGAAATTTTTCATTTAAGTGCTATGGCGAAGATGTATTCAACTAAGTTTTACAATGGCAAAATATCATAAAAGGAATCCTGGAATGTGAATCATCCTCACTATAATTGTACATATTATAAAAAATACAGGTGAAAAAATGTCTTGTTGTTACCAGTCGAGATCGAAAGCTAAACTTTTCATAGTAAAGAGATTTCAATTACTATTCACGTTTTAACGGCACACCTCTTAACACGATCGAAGGAGAAAATTACTCAAAGGATTCTACACATAAATATTAGTCGTATGGTGAAAACATTTTTTCAGTTGACGATTTTGATCTACGCACACACGGACACGCAATCATAAACACTATGGAGCTGATCCCGCGCGCGGTATTGGGAAATCGTTTATTCACCATTATTTGCTGTTACATGTGTATACCATCACCATACCTGCTTTGTTCCTTTGCATAAAAAACCTCCCATGTGACCACGAATGCTAAGTTCCATGTTTCCCAATACTCTGGGTACTCTCCTTCCCGAGCAACGCCGGGTGACCTGCTAGTATAGATTTCAAGCAGCATTAGAGAAAGTAAAACCTTTAAATGGTATTTCATCGGCAAGTCAGTTACCCAGGATTCCTTTCGGGGATGGAGGGGTACAAAAACGCATATCGGTGCGGCTAGCAGGGCAAGGTGTTTTTAAGGTGGTTCATTAGAAGTACGAGGGTGCCAATAAATACGTCGCATAACTGAATTGAAGAAAAAATAATCAAATTGACTTTCTGATATTTATTTCACTTTTTCACATATTCACCCCGTATATTCAGGCGTTTATCCCATATCTATAAAAGTCCTTTAATCCTCCGTTTGTCACGTGGCGTCTACCAGACGCAAAGCCATTTTCTGTTCTTTGCCTACATTGTGTTTTCAAAGTTAGGAAACTCTCCTTCGCATCTTATTATTTTATCCTTCTGAATTAGTCGCCAATATAAATTTATGTTTCGTCGCATTTCTGGAATTAATACGAATATTTTGTTGCTTTTGGCGTCCGGTAGGCGCCATGCGGCAACTTGAGATATAATATCTTATATGGTAATTTCTTCGAGATATTCATTGAAAAGTTTTTAAATGCGTTTAAGAATTTAAAAAAGAGTATCAGCATCAATTTAAAGCATTAAATTTGGGGTACGCGACTTTTCGCTACACATTTATGATTGTAATCAACATATCTCATGAATGAATCTATTACTGCTGTAAAAAAACGTGCAATAAGTATTTTATTAATATGAATATCTCCATCATTATTATGCACATTTTTGATACCCCATGAAATTACGTATTATATGAATGATTTTTTTTGCAGTTAAAACAGTTATTTCTACTGGCCTGTATTTTACTTAACCATTACTAAATGGCGTCTGTGGGACTCCGCGGGACAAATTGCATTCCAAAATGTGACGCTACTGACGGAGCCAGCAGTAAAGTAAGTCTTTGGTTGCTTTCGCAGCCAACATAAAATCTCATAGATTACAGCATCATCTGTATCAAAATGTCTGCCCCCCAAATAATTTCTTAGGCCTACTAGGCTCTTAGGCACCCTACTAAAGGAAAATCAGTGGGGGATAAATCAGAACTCGCTTGATGAATCTGCTGACAAAAGATTGGCGCGTAATTCCAAACGTTAAAAGGAAAACTTACAAATTTGCGACTTAATTACTGACTCAGATTCGTAGTTTCGTTATAGAATGTTTTTTCCAATAATTTTGGGAGGTGCTTGAACTTCTAAACCAATTCATCCTCGCAGGGGTAGGGTATGTTGGGTAGGAGTTGGTATGAAGATAAAATGGGAGAAAATGGATAATGAATGACAAATTACCAGGGTCATTACATTCAATGAATACCAGTGCAAAATTCATGACAACTAAGTTCTGGGATTCGGCAATTCAAGCCGCTCGATAGGAATACAGTCATTCCCTCATGCCCTTTTATCTCTCAGGGTTAGCTAGTGTTTACCAATCAAAGGAAGATAAAAAACAAACGTTTTTAGAGTTAGTAATTTCTCCACATTGCTTCACTAGCAACCGGTCATGATAACAGAAATAGACGCCCCAAATTGCACACACTGGCGAATGCCCATACACCCAAATGAATGTGAAAGTATTTTATCTTTTGTATTCACTTATTTTTTCATTGCAATAATTTGAGAACTCACTAAATAATTTAAGTATTCATTTATCTCTACGTGACCTAGAGTGAAGACGGGTGAACACTTTTCTCATAAGCCTTTAGGGGGCGACTGATCACAGGTATAAATATGGGAGCCTATGCATCCTAATTATCGCTCTGCATAACAGTAACTGGTATGAATAAACTGAATCCAATAAGACATTTCCAGAAGAGGGATCTTCCACATCGTATTTAAAGTTTCACATGGTAGGTATTTTATAAAAATATATAAGTATATATATTTACATAATTTAAATATTTGTAAGTTACCACTTACAGCCAAAATAAAAAGAGGAATAGATGCATATGGGGTCAAATACAGCTAATGGATGTTACTGGAGTCTATCAAAATTATTGAAGAATAAACTCATATAAAGAAAGATACAGTGATTCAGTTTTAATTAGTGTCGAAAATAATGTGATTTCCCTCCTGAAATAATTTTCTCGCTCTTGTCTTTAAAAAGTGTGATTCTGAAATATTGTTAGGTTTTCGATATTTAACATGCAAACGGAAACTTTTAAGTGATCGAAAAGTGACAAAAAATGTTTCGTACCCTTTCTACTGGTATGATGATAAACATTAGCAATCACTAATTCACATACTGGTTAATTAATATCAAAATAATAGTAAATAACATTAAATTGAAATGTTAGAGTGTCACCCGTTATAACTCACCTAGTCATATTGCACTCTGGAAGTATGGAGCCTACCGAAACGGACCCAGGAGAAGTTAATAACTTTTGTAAATAAAATATTGTAAAAGATATACGGTCCAAATTTTGAAGAATATTGAAAAACAGAAAGCTCAGGAATCTGTACAGAGGACCAGATATTGTGGCTGTGATAAGGAGTAGCAAAAGTAGGTTGCTTGGCCATGTAGCAAGAGACGAAGAGTATGCAATGATAAGAATAGTGTGGAGAGGTCAACCAGATGGATGGTGCCCACGGGGAAGACGAAGACAAAGTAGAATTAGAAAATCGTGCAGAACAGAGGACTCTGTACACAATTTGTTTGCGAGGCCAAAAATCACCTTTTAATGGCCACAGGAGTGAGTGAGTGTGATATCTTGAGATTAAAATATCGCAGTCGATAGGTAATGCTTATTTTCTTCCTTTCCTCACTTGTCTTTTTTATCATCCAGCCCTGATATCTCATAATCTATTTCAAGATCATTTCACATTATCTCTTTTTATCAGAAATTGTAACCGCCTCATAAATGACACGTTAAGTCTGAATCATTCCAGTCTACTTCCTTAATGATTGCAACACCCTCTCCATTTCTATGCAACTAATAAAAACTTATACTACAACAATTCTAACACTATCTTCAAATGGGCGCCTCTCACTTGGTCAAGGACAATTTCCAAAGCTGTGGGTAGTATGAAGTTTGTCTTGAGAATCTCACAAAAGGCGTCAATGAACGGTGTTTGTTTATGATAGCGAGAGTAGCAACGCTCCCAAGGGCTCTGTAATGTTAACTCCATGTAATCAACTATCCACAACATGATTTCCTTGTATAAACTGAGCTGTGCATATCAGTCTCAAGGTTCGGGAAGAGGGAGCGATTGAACATGTGTCCCTTGGACGCATGGTTAGATGTGTAAATATTCTTCAGGAAATAATCAGGGGAATTCCTAATATAAAATATCTTGCCGTGAAGGTAGACTTGAAAAGTAGGATGCGGAGGAGGTATGAAAATAAATTTTGAGGAAATGCATTATGAATTACAAATTAACAGGGCGAGTACATTAAATGTATACCTACCATTACGAATATCATAGCAACTAAGGTCTAATGTTCGGCAGTTTATACCGTTCTATATGAATACAGGCGTTCCCACAGGCTTTTTCGTCTGTCAGGTCTAGCGTCGATGAGCCATAAGTAGGAAGATAGAAAAACAAGCCTTTCGAGATTTGCTAATTGCCTCGCTTTTCTTAGTTAGAAACCACTCATGTTAACCGTAATAAAATCCCTGAAATGAACCCACCGACGCGCCGCGGCGTGTGATTAGGCACCCAAATGAATGCATTAGTATGCCGTCATTTTTATTCAGCTAGTTGCTCATGAAATAATTTCTGAACTCACTAAATAATTTAATTATCCATTTCCCTCATAGGGAGCTAGAGTAACGACGGGTGATGACTCATGAACCTGTAAAGAAGACCAAGACATATAAGGGCCAGGTTGTTTCATCTCCACCCCCTCCCCTTTTCCCTTCCTTCCCCCAATATAGCTAACCCTTTACTGCATTTTGTATCACTTTCTATACTCTAAACTCAGTGCCAATCATATCCGAAAGGACAATTCTTCATCTCTTACGCATGGAGCACCAGATAGGACGCCCCCCGCCGCTACAGTATGCGGTTCTCGAAGCAGTAAGTAGGTGTTATAGGTGATCAGATTTTCATTATGTAGAAGAAATTCCACTCTTCGCAATGACATCCTGAAGATTTTTCCAAGCCATCTCCAAGGTAGGTAATCAGTACAAATATGGTATGATTATAAAAACGTAATCAGCTAAGGTGCGGGCGCCAATGAGAATCTTTCAATGAGTATGTGTATCATGTGTGGTACGTATACATTAAATGTAAATGTTGTCTATAACCATAAAAAATAGCAGAAAATGTTATTGAAATGTAGTAATTGAGGTGTTTATGTATATTTTTAAAAGGAAAAAAATTGGCACGTATTTAGAAATTCATGCAGTTAAGGGTTAAGAAAAATATGTAAATTGAATGAGCAATACACCATTTTGTGCCTTGAAGATAATGTAGTAACATCGAAATCTTGGTCGGAATAAAAGTTTATATAATCTTGGAAAATTGCAAATGTTTATTTATTCTTCAAGGTGTAAACGTGGCTTCAGATTACTGAACCTCTGACCTTGATTACGATTATGCTCTGAAGGCCATTTTACACGGGGCACGTCATTGCGCAATCTGACGTATGCACGAAGGCGCAGTCAAAATTGCGTCACGTAAAGCGGTGAATTGCTAAATTACATGCGAGAATGGGTGGATGGGAGACGGTAAAATTTCCCCTGCTCTAGTTCAGAGCTCGCATTTTTGCAAGTTGAACATATTTTCAGTGCTAATCTGCAAATTGACATGCCCGTGTAAAACGGTCTTAAGAACTTTGGTACTAGGTATATTTTAGTTCATTTCAACCACAATTATCGAATATAGAGTTTGGTCAGGCAGGACAATTTTTGTACTGGTCTAGTTAGCTATATGGCCACATTGCTGCAATTTAAATGGATCTGTCCTCTACACCTATTTCCGTTCATAGACCAAAACCGTCCCACTGTAAGGGCTTATCCTCTACGCGTACCTATCCTTGGAAACCGCCTGGCTGCTTCATTATGAATTCCATTTATGCGGAAACCGCATATTGCGTAACGGCCACGCCGAGATGGCAGGCGGGGAGGCCGAGCGTATCTGTGGAGGGGGTAGGGATGTTGATGGCTGCGGCAGCGAAGGTAAGAGTAGTGCAGATTTGCACGCTTGAATGAGTGAGGGGAGGAGGGAAGACGGGACATCTACATCTCTTCATCATCATCATCATAGTCAACAATCCTAAGATTGGTATGATGCAGCACTACATTCCTCCCTCCTTTCCATTCCCACCTTTTCATAGCGACATATTTCTGCACTTTTACATCATTTCACAACCTATCCAATGTAATTCATTCGGCGCCGTCCCTTGCCCTTCTTCCCCTTCACCTGTCCTTCAACGATTTTCTTCAGCAGGCCATCATGCCTCAAAATGTGGCAATCTACCCTGTATACATATGAAGTATGTTTCTCTATGGGAGCGAATCTTCAGCAGAGAAGGTTGAATAACTTTTACCTATCAAATTTTTTCCCTGTTATTGTCATGAGATCTCAAAATAAGCATAAAATATCTTTTTTGCATTCATACTCAAGCGTAATTTCAGCGTACACTATTAGACATAAATCCAAAGATTAGTTTGACGCAGCTCTCCCATCCGCCAGCCTTTTAATAGCGACGTATTTTGTCTCTTTTACGTCCTTTATTATTTGTACTATGTAAAATTGGAGGCCATCCCTTTTCTTCCCCCCCAACTGTCCTTTTACTATTGTTTTCATCAGGCCATGATGCCTCATAATGTGGCCAACTAAGTTGTCCCGTCTCCATGTCTTCTTAAATTAGAGGTGAAATAAAGATGGTAAAATTATGCCTACCAAGTTCCGGTTTCCCCAGCTGCGTCTGTCATTTATTTAACTACAGTTTCGAAAGTCATCCTTCTTTCGACTTCAGTTCGAAGGTGAGAAGTGTTGATTTTTCACTGCCTGATATACCTTCGCCTTCGCCGCCATGTTGATATTTTGTGTTTTATGGATTTCTAAGATGGAAAATGGCTACCCAATCAGCAACGTGTTGAAGAGAGTACTGACCAATCAGCGCACAGAGGAGGACGGCCAGTGCTTTCGAAAGCCATCCGGCTTTCAAAACTGTACTATAGTAGTCTGAAACTGTAGTTTCGAAACTATAGTCAACTATAAACGACAGACGCGGATATAGAACCGATAGAGAACGCCAGGGAAACCTAGGCGCGAAAGATAGTAAAATAACAAGATATTGCCAATAGCGGCATTCACAGTGTCCTTTGCAATGATCTATCGTCTCTAGCGATTAGAACACGAGCAAGTTCCAATCTCAGTGCCCAGGAAATGCAAATTACTTTGGATAATACTCATGCAGATGATAATTGAGATGAAAAGTATAATTCATGATATGTATTGCATTTTAGGGGGATAATGACAATCATAAAGCATCATCATCTCTATTCAATTTCTGTTCTAATCCACCGTTGAGAGTTCACCTGCAGTATAGAATGGCAAATAAAGCACCCAAGTGCCCAGTAGTCACAAAATGTAATGAAAAAAGTAAAATATTTGAGAATAATAATTTAACTCGGATGTACTGAAAGACCTTGAACTTTTGAATAAATGGGTAAATATAAAATGTTTACCATATGCAGAAAAAGTTTCATTGTCGTAGTTAGCACAGAATGATATTCCAATAAAATATTGATAAGGAGAATATTCTAGTAAAATATTGGTAAAAAAACATAGTCCTTTTATGCTGGAGCTCTAGAAATCCATTACGTATTCATAATATGGTCTTGAAAGTGCCCAAGTTCCTATTGCTTATAATTCTGTAATAATTAGTAAGATTTTGCATCAATAACGTCGTTATGGTGAGTAAATAGCGATAGTGGCCTTCAGAAAATTAATTGAAACTGCAAAGGTCATTCTAAATGTGACGGTAGGTACTGAAATCCTGTGAAAATTACCCTGTTGAGCAAAATTTTTCTTTTGAATATTGATATCCATGTATGGGTAAAAAGAAAACATGCAATCCCGGAATACCAAATTAGCATAGCATCCTTTGTTAGCAATAGTACAAAAATCCTATGGATTTTTAACTTCAATTTTGCATGTGGTACTTCTCTGAGTGAAGAAAGAAAATAAATAATTTCTGATAAAAAATGAGTCGAGCTAAAAAAAACACATCCAATTGATTTCAAACGGAATGGTTCGATGGAAAGGCAGTAATAATACAAATTTGGCAGTCACTTCGCGTAAATGTTAAAGGTTGGCAATAGTTAAGCTTTTTATCCCAATCCCAAATTCATAAGGAGAATTTCGGATTGAACTTTCTTAACTTTGGGGAACAAGGAGTGTATTAAATATTGATAGGATTATTATTATAGTAATTTATGGAATATCAATGATAATTATAATTAATTAACTAATATACGCCTTGGAAAGTAATCGCAATAACTATTGTCTTTCACCTGCGAGACAGGTATGTGCTTCTCGCCGGTCGACTTAATCTGCCATACCGAGGAGTGCTATACTCAGCCGTGTTTTGCCTACTTGGGGTAAAAGCTATGATGGAGAGCTGCGCCATTACGAGTAAATTACTGCATGCATTTTTGGGGGAAGCGTAGTCCAAGTCGGCACCAATCAACCAATATTTTTTGCATAACATCATGTGACTAATGGACACTCGGATGCCTTGTTCTGCCACTTTATACTCGAGGTGAATCCTTAAGCACATCGATTACCCCAAGTATACAAGTTATAATGAGTAGCGAGAGGAGACTCCAGGCATTCGAGATGTGGTTGTGGCGAAGATTGGAGAAGGTGAAGTGGACGGAGAAGGGGAGAAACGACGAAGTGCTGGATATGGTGGGTGAGGAGAGGCATCTTTTAGATGAGATACGTATGAGACAGAAGGTATGGATGGAGCTAGTACTTAGCGGACATTATTTCAACCACCACTGAAAATATACTTCTCTATTGTAATTTTAGTATCCATTCGGTTTCGACCATGTATCGACCGGTTGGAGAGAAAAACTGATCTGGAAAATAATCAATTTTTTTCAGTGATAGAAGGGGATGCAGTATGTTTTGATGGTAGGAGGTATAAGATAAATATAAATGAGTGATCAATACGAATGAAGCTAATCCGGGAAATTACAAGCAAGGACATGTGTTTGGATTCATTTATTCACGCGAATGAATTTCAGGGGCGGCAGTGTAACCAACCATTTCCCCTCACCCTCTCCTCCATACAACCTCCCAAGGGAGCCCACCCCACAATTCATGCCTCCATTTCCTCCCGCACCGTGACGCTAGGGTCTGTTCAATTTTTCATGGTCCCCACGTGGCGGCAACAAGGCGACCCTCGCCACTATTCGCTTCTCTCGCCCAATGGGATTCAATTCTTTTCCTTCTTCACTCCTTCCCCATTCTTTGCCTCTTCTTCCGACTTTTGACTTCACTGAGTCTCTAAACTGACTCCGTTTCCTTTCCTCCCCTTGTCAAGCTCAACCGCTTCCCAGTATAAACACGCACAATACACCCTTCCTACTGCGACACATGTTTTTCCCAACCCAGACGTGTCAAACCCGTCTTATATTTCCACAAAGACAGTGGAATAATCCGGCCAACATCTAAATCATCGAGATCCGAAGAATAGCTCGCAAGCATTCGGAAATCAATTAATATGAAATCAACAGCCTCTTCAGACCTGAACGTGTATTTACCGCAGATAATTTGCGTTGGCCTAATTTTATCTACAAAAATAGATCATAATAATATAAATCATAAATATTATTCCGCAAACAGCTGAGTATGCTCAAGATCAGAATGTATAAAGTACGATAGAAGCAGTGCTCAGCACTTGGAGGCACCCTTAGAGCAGAAAATAATAAATTACCAGATATATCGTATATAACCTTGGGACTGAAGAGAAAAGCCATTGTTTAGCTTCAATAAGAAAAAGAAAACTATATAATAATATCGCATAAGTTACAAATATTTAATTTAAAGATGGTAAGAATCTGAAAGCAGTAGTACGGTGATGATTGTTGTACGGAGGTATGGATATTATTGAAGGACGATAAAAATTGCAGTACAAATAGCTAAGTTAACACTTTGAGTGCTAAATACGTTATATTATGTTTTCACAAAACCTCTTGGATCTTCGAGCAACATAATATATGTCCGTTTCAATTTGATCGTCTTTTACATTGCCACTGCAGTATTACAGGCTAAATATATCTTCTTAGAATTGTTCTTTAGATGAGTGAGAACATAGAAAATACACTAGACGGTAGGGTCTTAAGCCTGAATCACACGATCATTTTTTTCGTCGCGAAAAGTGATCACTATCGCGATCACTAGAGTAATCACTCGCAACTGATCGCCGCCAGCAATTGTTTTTTGCGACCGCGATAGCGATGAGGATAAAATTTTTCATCACTTGTCCGGTCGCTTTTCCCGTGGGTTAAAACTGTCCCTAAAAGCCCATATCGGCCAATCAGAACGCATGCCCGTATGGAGCGATTGCAGCGCAAGGTTTGACAATCGTGTGAACGACATAGATAAACAAACACGCTGTATATTTTCGTTATGTGGGTCCCATGACAACGAGCTGTGATATTGAAAGTGATGCGAAAGCCGACGGCGGGAAGGACCGTGTGATTCATAAAAATGATCACTTGAGCGATCGCTTTTCGTGACGGAAAAAATGATGGTGTGATTCAGGCTTTAGATGTGCCCTTTTTATTTCAACTTTCTATGCACTGTACTATAATAAATAAAAGTGAATAAAATTTGGTAAAAATGCCCAGCACCGGTGAAAGCAGTAGGATATTAAGGGCACCAAATTTAGCTCCAAAGCTAACAAACTTTTCAGAAGTAACTTCACCCTAGAAATGAACTGTGCTGCAGAAAGGTTTATGTATACATTATTACAATTATTATGGTTACATTCGAAAAATTTCGCGGAAGTAATAGAAGAAATATAACAAAAACGTGATAAAATACACAGAATTCGTATATTTCCTTCATCGTTTCATAGGATTATTTTAAATTTATGAGAGGGGCTCGAAAATGTTTGGTATATCGTTCCAATCAAATGTAAACATGCATAAGATTATCTAGATTTCTAATACAACTCATTCACCTAACATAACCTCCATCACCAGCCAACATGCGTCAGCACAAATTAGAACGAACAGCTTCACGCTCTGCTCGCGTCAGTGGCCAACTCACCCACACCGCTAGGCTGCAGGACCGACGCCCGCGCTGCCTAGCGAGCAAACGCCATGCTTGCTTCCTCCCTCATACTGGCCGCCGTGCTAAACGCAAATTCCACACTCACAAAAAAAGCAAATTATCCCTCATCCCACGCAGCCTTTTCAGCCCTAATTTCGCATTCACTGCGGGCTGGTTTCTGGTTAGTTACGTTTTGAAAGCGTTAATTTCCGTCCACCATCTCCTAGCTTTTCATGTTTTCTTACATCCCCCAATCCTATTTCAAAGAGTATGCAGGTATAGGTACGTTATTTCTATGTATCTTACACATGAGTCAACATTTATTCATAAAGGAAGCTTGAATTTCTACCCCTCCCCCTCCCAATGGACGTTCAATTGACAGCTCTACTAAGTGCCTCCTTATTTACTAAAGGTGTTAGTACTTTTTCCATCTCTTCACACGACAACGCCGACTTGGGCTATTTATCATCCAAAATGCACTCGTTAATTAACTCGTAATTTAGTTAATTGGTAGTAGCGCAGCTCTTGGTCATAGCCTTTTTCTCTTGTTAGTAAAACAGGACTCAGTATTACGCTCCTTGGTATGATAGTTAAGGCCGTACTACACGAAGCTCATGCTTGCTTCGCTAATGACAGACGGTAGGTGAAGTAATGATTTTTTGGGTTTCGTAAGTCGTCGTTTCGTCTCCAGGAGTTCAAGTCTTGATTGGATTCCTGAAGACGACGGGTGATTTGCTTGCCGAAACGTTGGAAGGAGATATGGAGGACCTGACCCGGTACAAAACCCGAGAAATCTATACTACAATTGTTCGCCGGGAAAAAAAAACAAAAATTGTAACAGACGGCAGGTCATTGCGATAACTTCTAATACGTTCCTTAGTTAATGAATAATAATTAGCATTAATATTCCATCACTTATTTACATATTTTAATTATAATTTACAGTCGCATTAATATTTTTCAACTTACAGTTCCCCTATGTCAAAGATATTCAATATCAAAATCACCAACCGCAAACAAACAAACCCTCGGAGTGTCTAGCTCTACTTCTCGATTACGTGGACAATGTCAGGCGTGGATAATCCAGAGATATCCAAATAGCAAGTTACTAGGCTCCAATTTTTATTAATTAAGAACAAATCCCTGCGATAAACGCAATTTCTCGAATTAATCCAGGCCTTCCATTGGGTGTACTATTATAGACCAAGTACAATATTATATACAGCTCTATTCAGATCCGAGCTCCACTAGGTATAGCGTAGCCTAAGCTCATATTTGGATTGCAAGAATCAGTTCTGTAGGCAATCCAAACAGAATCTCGGAAAAAATTATAATTGCTTTGGTAATACGTGGTAACCTTGGAATTAGGTGGTTGAAGTAATATTCGATCACATACGTGAACAATACGAGAAAAAATACGTGAACAATACGTGAACGTAATACTCTTCCCCACTAAGGAAGCATCTCCCGTCTGGTCCGAACCAGGGACACGAAAGTCACACTTTCAGTTTTTCATTTGAATTGCTTATTTATGCCATGGCTATGGTGTAGTTTTGAATGGATTGGGCTTGCGTAGCACGGCCTATAAGACTTGTGATGCTAGTCGTGTGAGGTAAAATCCCTATGAAAAAGTTGTTATGTAGCCACCAAAGTTATTACTTTTCACACGATCTAAGTAAGTTATGAAAAACCATTGAAGCGGCCAGTTGGAGATATATCACGTCGTTAGGCAATGACCTCACTAAATGCGATGGTGGGTGGGGTAGCATGGTGGAAGTCCACCATGATGCACAAAATGTAAGAAAGAAAGACTTTGCTGTTCCAAAAAATTAAATATATATGGCCTGGTGGCCAGACGATGATACGCCGTATCGAAACCGGTCGCAAATATTTATTTTATTTTGTGGAACAGCAAAGTCTTTTTTACTTACTCTTTGTGGACCTCAGTAGAGTAAAAAAGATATTTTTTATTCTAAATCATATTATGATTGCCCACAAATTTTACAAAAGCCAGAAATGTTTCTGATATAATATGCCATCAAATCATTCACTAGTTCCATTCAGACTTGTAGATAGAGCCTACATACCTATCATTCGATAATATAATTTTATCTTATTTTATTAATTTAAAAAATATCCTAAAAAGCGGCATTCGAAGAAAATGTGAAAATTCTGACAGCTGTGACTTGAGCGGCAATATATCATCGAAGTATGTGCCTAAAAAAATATTATACCTTCCCTCAACTCCGTACATATTCATTCCTTTAATTCGGAGTACGAGAAACATCTCCATAAATTTTAATTAAACGTGGTGCGGCGAGTCATCTGTTTCCCCTCATGATTCATGACCCCAACGCCTATTGTAATCCTTGCAACCTACATACGTGGAAAAAATGAAAAAAAAACAGTGAGTGGGGATGGTAAAAAGTAACTGAAAATGGAGTTCTTTTAACTTACTTTGCTCTCCAACTGAAGACACTGTTCATATGTTTAATTTGCTTTCAGTATTATAAAAAAAACTTCCTCAGTTTCTTCAACCCAGTCTTTCTTAAGGAGACTATTTTTCCACGTGCGACTTTTGAGACCTCCCTTACGGTACCCTGTACTTTCATTCCAACTCTAACACCTCTGGTGCAAAATAATGATTCCTTCTTCTGGTTATAACCCCTGAGCACCTTCCCTTCCCACCTTTAATTCTTCCACAAAACGACACCAAACAAACTCGACGCTTCTCTCTATTTGGTTCGCCAGACGCCCCACCTCGAGACGACGTCTTTTTGAAAGCCCGAAATACAAGGGTGCAAACAAACACCGTATAAAAATTGCGAAAAAAGCGTGAAAAACACACTACCAATGTAAAAGAATGGACACAAGAGGTAAGAAAGATCGCGGAATAGGACCAAGCAAGGTTCAATACTCAATTTTCAACCTGAGCACTCTACATCCTTGTATTAAGTTGACAATAGGTACTGTGCGACAGCGAATGAGGGTCCTTTAAGGTCCAAGGTCCTTTATGTCCGAAATTTTTAAATTTTCTCTAAAATTAAATGAGAAGGTGTATGATTTTAAGAAATAGTTTTATTGAAAGATAGGCTCCTAGTTTTAAATTCTTTTTGTAATATCCTTTAGATAATGTAGTTTCCATTTTGTAAACAACTTTCGCCTGAAATGCTGTTTAACGAAGTGGAAATTTGATAGTTTATATTAAAAATCAATGAGAAGATCAATTATAACAGGACTTTTGGTTTATCCTTTAAGTGTACCTATCCGGTGGAGTTAGTACGAAGAACCCCGCATCTATGCTTTAATTTTTCACAGAATTAGTGTTTTTATGTAATGGGACACACATGTCCCTATGGACTATAAGGGGGCGATAATTGGTATTCTTTCACATCTTAGACGTTATTTCAGAAACTATTAGTCATATCGCTTTCATATAAATGTTTTTTGAAACTAAGCATCAATACTTACCCAAAAACGTATTTTGTTATGCAATCTAATGGCTGCAATCTATATGGACCTTGAAAGGGTTAAGGATACAACACACCGGGGCCGGGGCCCAATGACTCAATTGTTACGCCCGGACACCCGAGGTGGGGAGTGGAGTGGAAGGAAGAGAGGAGGGAGATAGGAGCCCATCGACGTCTCCAGGAGAGGATAGGAATGGAAGGGTGGGATAGGGAATACCCGCGTTGCCATTGAGACCAAGGGCGTTCCCAGGATCGAACCAAGGGGGGGGGCAAGCTTTGGTCATTCCGGTTGTAACATTTTAGCCCAGGATAGGTTAATGAAACCGAAATTTTAAAAAAATTACGACAGCAATTTTACAAGTTTTTATTATTATTTGCTTGGATAAATAATGATTTTTATTTTAGATTCGTATCTTAATGTTCTATAACTTTTATTCAAAAGAAAATTTATTCAAAACTTTCGTTTTGAAGTAAAATTATTTTCGCTTCTAGGGGGGCGAGCAGTTGCCCCCTTCTGTCCCCTGCAGGGTACGCCCATACTTAAATAACGGGGGCCAGTACTAGCGACACTATTTCTTCATTTGCAAACGAAATTGGCAGATTTTTCAATAAGAAGAAAAAGCTATCGGTACGATAGGTAGTGTGCAACAACGCAATCGCACAAAATACCCAGATACAAAATACTCAGGGCTTCCGTTTACATCATAGGTGTAACTTTAAACTTGAGAAGTGCAGCCGGTTTAGTTTTCATTAAGTATCTGGAAAATAATATCAAAATCCAGAGCTTTCTAGAAGAGCCAGCAACTCTTTCCTGAAAATCCAGAGGATTCAAAACAAATTGGGAGGAAGGGCTCATGATCTGGGTCCGGAGAGTATGGAATACCCCCAGGGAGAAAGAGGCGTTTTCCCGTGTAAAATATTTTGTACGCTCCACAGTAAATACAACTCAAACTTCTCTAACATATAGGATTCCTAGCCATGCGTTCGCATAAGCACTTAATTTACTCATTTAAAAGGAAAAAAATGTCAATCTTAATAAAATTTAAAACATTAAAATAAAATTTGGGGGCGTCATGACCCCTGTGTTCCCATAAATCCGAAATCCACTCCTGATCCAGAGATAATCTCCAGCCCTCCTCACCACCATCTACAGGCTATACGGACGTCTTTAAAAACTGATAAAAGCAACTTTCGATCACTTTGGACGATTTCGGGAAAGTACTGGTTTGTTTTAAGGGACATTTTAATCAACAACCACAAGAAGACTTATAAAAGCAGGGCACGGTCAATGGGCAAGTTCACCAATTTAATTTTTTTTATTTTGACACAGCGTGAAAAATGAAGAGAACAGCATTTTTTCGTTATTCGATAGGTCGCCTCCTTCTCGCGCAATAAACGACGAAAAACGGCGGCCTTAACCCTATCAGTAATAAGTTTTTTACGCCACGAATTCATGGCTGGCGGGTAATCATTTTTCTACCACACCTCGATCTTGTGCATGTGCATCGAGTGGTTGTTTTTGTCGACATTTACGTGGGAGATTCCTTTCGTCAAAGAGTGATTCTTCCAAATGAGCCAATGGTCCAAAACCCCGATGACGTCACGAACTTACAATTAGTGTGCGGCATCTTAATGGTATATTTTTTTATTTTAAACTTATGTGAGAATGACGAAATTGGCGAAACCGCTTAATCTTTGTCGTAACTTTTCTTTCTCGTTCATCCACTGAATCGATGTAATCCACAATAGTAAGTAATAATGATAATATTAGGACATTTTTTTATTACAACTTTTGTGAGAATGGTTGCATGGGGGATACCTCTTCATTTTCGTCGTAACTTTTCTTTCTCGTTCATCTACTGAATCAATGTAGCCCACAATAATAAGCAGTAATTATAACAATCGGACAATAGGGTAGTTTCCTTCATCAATGAAAACGAAAGGCATTGATTGCGATTTGTTACCCACCATTAGTGTATTTATAATATACAAAGTATTTGGTTTTAGAAATCCCAGTTTATACGAATGGCAATGGTCAATTTTAACCGCATTTGAAAAAGTCCAGATTGGCGCCCATGCGATGCTAATCCACCTGACGTCATAGGGACATAGTTTCTATACGAGTAGATTGGAGTTTTACATCGTCTGAGATTACTAATGCATGCATGAGGCACAGAGCTCAGGGGAATATGTCTTAATAATCACCTATTAAAACTGCCTAAGGTCGGAAAATTTTCTTCGTTTGATAGGGTATTAATAATCCTTATTTAAGCCAAGCGCTACCTGCTAGCAGCCTGTATCGTATCAGCGCTCAAAGCCTCGCCCCAAGGTCACCTCACACGGAGACAGTGGGAATCAGAATGACGTCACTTGGGGTTTTCCCAGCATTCATACTTAGCTGTCGCGTTTTCGCGCGCAGGAAAATTTTCACTTTTCATTTAATCGCGATAATTTCATATTGTCACTAAAAAATCTGAAAGCGTGAAATACGTTCTCCAGGAGCAATATATTTCGATTTAGTTAATAAAAATAATAGGAAACCACCCCATTGTTTTATTCTAATCTAATGTGAGAATGGCTATATTCGGGAAACCTCAAAATCTTTGCCGTGATAATTCTTTCTCGTTCATCTACCGAGTCGTCATCTCGAGTCTGAGTGAACAACCAACCGCCTCGACTAACGTGTCATACCTGTATGTATATTCATCCCTTTAGAGACGCCTGAAAATACGTATAATGGAGTGCAAATATGGAGCGAACGGGCGAGGCTCGGCTCCAAGCAAAAATGACACGACCAACAATCAAGCTGAGTAGAGTCCGTCGACCCCAGAGGAGTCATCACACGGCATCACAGTTTCGGCGAGAGAAACGTGGCACTCCCCATTAGCAGCACTCACGGATCGAAAGACTTTCTCGCACTTGTTAATGTATCTCCCCTACACACAATAAACCACAGAATGAGGGATGCAAATCCAAGTATCGTCATGAAACAGTGTGGGAAACAGATTTGTTGTATTTTTTCCCGAACTTTCATTAATACAAGCCATGAATCATCATTCTCGTTCTCTGTGTATTCACGAAATGTTTTTTGACGTAGGTACTGCTGTTGTGCAGTAGCTTCTGTGGTCTAACCATATTGGTAGTGAAAATTACGGAAGCTTGATAAGAAGAAACTTCAGCTAAAAACGAGTTTCGAGCGAATGTACGCAGATAAAACTTTCGTGATTGCCAGCAGTCAAATTAATTTTTCCGTCGTGACAATATTTTATTCAGGTTAGATTTGACGTTACCCAAATGATTTGAACAAAGACTAAAACAATAACTCAAAATATTTTTAAAAACCTGTTACTAATAAGAAAACACATGTATTTACGCACGAGTAGTACAAGCCGTAGGTATTTTACTCTTACGAGTTGTGTAAAACGATTTGCGGGATGCATTACGCCGTTAAGTTAATCTTTGATACATGATCCCGTGGTTTTGGTCGTATTGAAGTATCGAAGAAAAATATCTTCTTATGCCTTAAACATATGATATGCAAAAATGTAAAACAAGTGAAATGTGCATGAGTTACTCGCATGTAAAAAATAAATACATATCGTTAGCACACACGTTTCCCGAAGTAAGGGCGTCTTACAATCAGGCAAGCTCAAACTTAGTACAGACATATTTTAATAGCAAAAAGAATTTTTGTCATATATAAAGTATGTCGTGAGTCCCCACGAGGCTGGAATACTTATTGGGTAAAAATATCCTACTTGACGCGGTATCTGACTGTACAACATGTAACTGTGAGAAATTGATACTTTCATGTTTAGCGCGGTAGGTATTCTCGGGACGGGAGTGGAAACAGCAAAGAATACAGACACCCGATTCAGCCAAAGGAATTTTAATGAGGAGAGCGGACGACCACAAAAAAGGTAACAAAGTGTTTTTTTTTCTGAATAAATTGAGCCCTCGTGACTCGAGGAGAAAAGTGGGGGGGATATTATGGGGCTGGGAGGGAAAGAAGGGTCACCCTATTCCCACACTCCTCCCACTCTCTTATCTGTCCTCCGCCAACCCACCAACCTAACAACTGACTGAATCACTTCATATGAAATAATATTCCTCGCGTGTATATTCGCGAGTGCGGGTAAAAGTCACTTGAATTGATATTTAATGAAATAAATCATTGCAAAATATACAGAATGTAGGAGAAGATATCATGAGGCAAAATCTGAAACGTTAATAAAATATTTTTTTTAATAAGCGACCGATTTAAAGCATTTTCATGCATATAGAGACCCATATCAATCCCAAGAATTGGTCATTCTTTAACATTAGACAGTGTAGAAGGGGCACCGTCGTAATGATAAAAAGGTCCTGACAGTTTTATTATTTCTTTTTTCACAAAAACGAATCAATTTCAATCGTAAACGCATGACTGAAACAGAATTTAGTGAATGAATTTTGCCGGTAAAAATATTGTTTGAGTGAAAGTACTCAAGTTTACAAGTAAAGAGAGTTACTTCGCTATGATAACTAGCATGAACACCTCAACATGTCTGTGACAGCCCATACCTCATCTAGTGGATGACTGTTCCCTACCGAGGTTACCTCAACACCATCTATCTTTGCCCTAAATATGGCACAAATAAGGAATTTTTTCGGTCATATCTTTAGCCCTCATAGCAATAAATTAAATAAATTGGTCAAAAAAGGAGGCTGGTTGTTTACCAAGAATATAGATACAATTATCATGGAATAGTTAAAACGCTTCGTAATGTTAAACGGAGAACTATTTATTATTTTAAAACCCAGAGATCAATACATAATTTATTTCTTTATTTATTTATTATTCAGAGATCAATACATAATTTTGTTTCTTCGCAGGATTCCAAGGCCTAATGCAATACATTGCAAAATTACAAAGACATGACGACGTTTCAGGAAATATTGCTAATACTCGGTATTTCAAAACTATGCGAGAGCAATTTGTACGACAAATAATATCATTGGAATTGGCCCAACTTTTACTCAAGTATTCGATTTCGTACTGCTGAGATTGCTCCTGGGATTACACTCATTTAAAAAATTGAAATTAATTCAACTTTTCAAAAAAAGAATCATAGAGAACCATTATGGAGAGACAATAAACCAAGATCCAGTGACTTACCACGGGAATCTGTATCCTCCTCTGCCTCCTCGGCCAGAATCTCCTTGGAAATGGTCTGCCACACTCACATGCCCGTTTTGTTCCATGCGTGAAATGCTTACACGTCTGAAATATCAAATGAAGACGTTTTTTCGACTTGCAACGTATTGAAAATGGCAATGCACAACCTCTATGCACCGAGCAAATGAAATAAATAAAAATAATAGAGCTAGATGGAAAGTGTTAATGGGCTGACTAACCGTGGACGTTGTGCTTTGCAATTGTACGCCATTTATCCATTAGTTGCAGGTTACCCGGCCTTTCCCTGGAAAGATATTGCTCAGCAAAGTGGGATACTTGTGAATTTGGAAACTCATGGTCACATTGGAGGACTTTTAGGCAAAGGAAAAAAATAGGTATGATGCTGTTATACATATGTATCAGCAAATAATGGCAACAATGATTTCCGTATACAGCGCACGGGATCGGCTTATACCCCCCTCCACAGCATTGACCATTTTGTGTTCGCACGTGCGAAGAAATAACGCCGTATGAAACCATACCTCAGCAAAAACATTGGCAACAAGAGGATTATTAGTTAAGTACAGAATCCATTGAGGCACGTTCTCTCTTTGAGCGTGTCAAGATGTGTGCATACCCAGCAGGATGTCATGCCACAGAAGCTGCATGACATGATGTGACAAGCGTTAGTGAAATAACGACGCAATGAACGCGTCGGTCAAAACCAGAAGTATCAGTACGAGCTTTGGGAGCACAAGATGTACCTACGTAGGTACTAACTTTGGTTTCAATCCGTGTAGCAGTATGGAAATGCATAGCGGGCAGATGTTCTCATTTATATGTATAGAAATAATACCTTTACTATGTTCTGCCATGATTATTGCTATTGGTATTCTACTGATTAAGGCAGGTTTCCATGGAGTACTAAAGAAGTATTCTGGGAGCCTACCTTTCCTTTAAGCACTGCCCTGTTCAATTCACTGTAGGCCTACTCTCTTTCAACCTAAAAATCCTAATCTCTTCCTTCCCCTCCCTCGTTTACCTAACATTCTACCCTCTAACACCGTTTTCGACATTCTCTCCCCAGTAAGTACTCGCTCCATCCATACCTTATGTCACATCGGTATCTCATTTAAAATGTGTCCCTCCTCAAGTCCTCACCCACCATATTCAGCACTTCGTCGTTTCTCTTCGTCTCCGTCCACTTCAGCTTCTCCATTCTTGTCCACACATCTCGAACACCTCCAGTCTTCTCTCATCCTCCTTCCTAAGTTTCCATGTTTCTGCACCGTAGTGCTCCGTTATCTATATGAGGCTCTTCTTATTAGCCTGTTCTTTAAGCTCTCATAAAACAATCCTCGCATAAACTCCTTCCTCTGCATGAACGCCTCCTTTGATAATGCCATTCTCTTTCTAAGGTCCCTAATATAGTATCCGTTTTCCTCTAACGTGCCACCTAAATAGTTGAACTGTTCTACCTGCTCGAGTTTTTTCCCACCTAATTTTATCTTGAGTCGCATTTTCCTCGCTCGCGATGCTTTACAGAACCACATGTGATATTAAATATTTCACCAATTAAAGGTTTCAGTCCGCAAATATTGTAAAAATAGTCATCGTTTTTGAGTGAGTCGAGGAATCAAAAAAGGTTACACTGCGAATTCAAATGCACAAAGAAATTATCAATTTTTAAGTATCCTACAGTCCTACCCATCATATCTAGGAACATAAATATATTATATCACCTGAAACCACTATCAACACCATCCACCACATTGCGGAACAAATTTAAAATTAAGAATCGGACGCAAATAATAAAAATATTTTCCAACAGTTAGCAATTATAAGAGTAGACAACACGGATAAAATTATGATTCAAATGTTTAATGAGAATCGAGTTCTTGCCATAAAATTAAATGGCAAGACATATGATGAGGGCGCTACAAATAAGTGCTACACATCGACACACTGAAACTAATGCGATGCAACCGATATCCAAATACTAAAGAAAACGGAATGGCAGAAATTTAGGAAATGGAAGCTAAGAAAATTACATCTTAGCCACTAACACAATAATGATACAAAGAAAAAAACAAGGGATCGTCCGCTTGGAACAGGGGTCTTCATCCTTTTTTAACACAAGGGTCAAAAATCGATTCCATATCGTCCATTACACATTCACAATTCTCCATGTCACTTTACTACCACATTAATAAAATAAAAAAGCATAAATTTTCGAAGTACAATAATCATCATAGGTTAAAAAGTTTAATCAATTAATGCGATTTTGCCATTTTTAATTTTTGACGAGTGTGTCGATATATATCTTATATAGTGTGGCGCGATACAATATTTTCTTCTGACTCTGGGGGCCGCAAGAAAGAAGCCGGCGGGCCACGGGTTGAAGACCTTTGCCTTAGAAGCAGAGCTTCAAAAATTATAGTGATATATTTGAATTTTTATCCAATAAATATGCATATCTATTAATCCAACAGTCTATTGAATAAAGAGGAAAGTTGTTTGACCACTGGAGCATGGAGTGACGTTCAAGATTCCGCTGGTATCTTTATGAAACGGCTGTAATATATGTGGGGCCATGAACACTAGTTACTGCAAATCATCTACCCATGTATTATTTAAATGCCCCAAATTCATTAAAACACCTCAATTAAACGATGAGCCATCCATTCCCTTGAACGGTGCACCCAACTAAACTGCAAACAGTATTGGAAATTCGAGCAATCGGAGAAAAAATGCATATCGCAGACATGATAATGACACATTTACGCAGCACCACTCGTCAGTCATGCGTTTGCAAACGCTTCCAACTGATTAGTCAGAGAGAAAGAGGTGCCCGGGCAAACGAGCGTCAGAATAGGTCCAGCGGTAAATTATCGAAATGATAATCACAAAAGTGCGATTTCACGGACAGTGCGTTGATTCACGTCCACTCCATTTGCAATTTTGTCATTTGCAAGCAATATATGCACGCGACATCGCCCGTGCGTGAATTCAAGCCGCGTTGGGTGAGCACTGAGACGGGTGCAGCCAGTGGGTGTCCCTAGCAACAAAACGCACTGGAAAATGAGAGAGGTTTTTACCACCGGAGAAGGGAGGCAAACCAAAGGATAATTTACTTCCAAACAGACTGATGGGAATAGTCACTTTCCCATCCCTCTATTTGGAGCTTTAAATAAAAAACAAATGCATCATGAAAAAATCGAGACATCTTTAAACAAGCAGGGAAAACTGAGGCATATACTTGTTTTCGTTTCAGCAGCCCCATTTTTCTTCATTCAATAGATCCAGTTTCGAGCTAAATCATCGCCTTTTAAAAATTTTAGTATGAGCACATAGACCTGAGAGACGAATAATATTTTTAAGCAATAAATGAGACGAACAAATTGTCGGTGAGCGGAGCAGTTATCAGTTAAGCATATTGAGCAGAACGAATTTATATGTTTACGAGGAGGAGTATATGAGGAGGAGGAGGAGGAACTCTATATGAGGATTTTATCTACAGTGTACAGAATTTCACCGCCGTCTATCGTCATATAGTACGTAATAAGGTTGTAATAATGCCCAAAGTAAGAATAGTGGGAGAAAATCTTATTCTAAATATTTAGAAGATAGAAGCTTAGACATATAGACTGAATTCTAATTAATCTGCCACTAATTCTGTGTAAGTATACTGCAATAATTGACATCAGTTTTGTGGCTTGAATTAAAGCGTTTTTATGCAACAAGTAATTAAGTGATGATAAAGGGAGATAGGTACACTGCATTAGTTTTTCCGGTTAGGAGAGGATATTTCATTATATTTAAGGTTGTAGATATATGGAAATAGAGAAGATGCATAAATCTATATTATAATTGAAGTATTTTTACCAATTAGGATATATTTGCATGGATTATTAACGTAGTAATCTGGTATAATCCCATTCCTTCATGGGTTTTCTTCTTCAATTAAGCGTAGGACGTAAGACGTAATCCCTTTCATTTTATCTTATAATCCTATTTACCTCCACTCTCTCGCTTACCCAACAATATTCCCTTAAACATTGTTTTCCAGGGCAAAGGACAGTAATTTCATAATCAAAACCAGTAATTTGTACCATTATATAAGAAAGTTTCTTAATGTTGCCATTTTACTCGTTTTTGGCGTCTCTTTCATTAGCCCAAGGGGAGAGGGATGGTAACCCGGATCCCCCCCGTTGCTACACCAATGCTAGCTCCATTCAAAAATTCTGCCTCATTTTAGTTTTAAGGTTTTCGCAGCGATTAGATGCACTATTATTATTCATTTTCGGGAATACGTCTGCGTGCTATTAATATTTAACTCAACGTTTCGTTCCACTTACTGGGAACGTCGTCAGGAGAATGAAAATATAAACACCTATCATACCGTTGGAAAAACTGGTCCATTGTTGTTAAGGTATTTAAAAAAGTAAATAAAAATAAAAATAAAATAAAAAAAAAGCCAACTTCTTTAAAACATCTAATATAAAAAAAGGAAGATGAAAGGTGGAATATTGTAATTAAATTTTCGAAATGTATCTCTTCCACACATGGCTTAAATTATATCCATCATCCCTGTTAAAATTCATTGGTCTTTTAGAAATTTCTATCGCCTCTCTAATAAGCCGTGGATAATATGCAGATTTTCTTGCAATGGCTTTGGCCTCATCCAGGAGGATCTTGTGTCCTGGCCCCGACATAAAATGATCGGCGACAGCTGAAGTTTCCCATTGCCTTGCCTTCAGCGCCCTTTCATGCTCTTTCAGCCTTGTCACTATCTTCCGTTTGGTCTGTCCGATGTAACTAGACCCACATGAACACGGAATCTCATATATGCCTTCCATTTGTAATGGGGGAACAGCATCAATGACGGATGGAAGTAGGTCTCTGATCTTCCTCAACGTGCCAAACCTGGTTTCAACGTTGGTTTTTCCAAGGATGCGAGCAATCCGGTCCGTTGTTCCTGATACGTAAGGCAGAACTGCAAAAGCACTTGGTTTTGTTTTCTCCATCGGGGCCTTGACTTCCCTTAAAGCTCTCCTAATGAATGAATTAGCGTTTTCCTCTAATGTCCAGCCCAGATAGCTGAATTGCTCTAAATGATCAACTTTTGCCCACCAAATGTTATCTTGAGTCTCAAATTGCTATCCCGCTTTGCTTTACAAGGCCATATATATTTTGCCTTCTCGTAATTAATCCTCATGCTATATTCATCGCAACGCTTGTCTAACGCATCCCCTTGAGCCTGCACCCTGCTCTCTAACTGGCCTATCAACACCTTCTCTTACGCAAAATTCACTGATATAAACATCGTTCCCCCGCCCTTCAGATCGCCCAAAAACTCTCTTACCATCTCCTCAGCGTACACATTAGAAAGCAATGGAGATAGTGGACAGCCTTGCCTCACTCCTGTTCCTCTACTTTTGGGACCCCATTAAGACACAGCAGTCATGCTTGAAACCATTTGCCACTAAGTAGGGATTCTAGTTCACAGTTCTTTGCCAGAGGAATGGGCAATGCCGTGTCTACTAGTACCAAAAAATGATGGTATAAAGCTGCGAGAGGGTCAGGTATTGAAGCAAAAAAGTCATTCATGCGGCTGAGTATTCCAGCAAAGGTTGCCCACGGTGCCCAGATGAGGTCTGCCAGGAAAAAATAACCAGCCGCTGAGCTAAGTTAGAAATGATGTGTTAAACCATTTATTAAAAAAAATAAAAATCCCTATTGTCAACTGATATATTTTTTAGAGGATACATTAATGCTCCCTTAGTGCTATAAGAGAAATTTAATTTTTTCATATTGCTGAATGTTTCATTTTCTAACCTTATGTAAGTTGCCCACGGAGTTAATTGATTAATATGTTTATGATTACATTTAATGTTAATTAAGAATGAGAAGATAAAATACAGCTTTTTTCATATTGTTGTATGATACCTTTGTTCATTGTCAACCTACACTTTGTAATTTATTACTTTGTTCTAAAGGATTTCATACTTCTAGAACAATACAGGAATTTATTTTTTTAATTCTGCTCAGGTAAATTTTAACTTTTGGAGGAGGGTGGAAAAGATTTGGTGAAAGCCCCCCAGCTTCTTCAAATGGTGGCTAACATATAATGAAATATCCAAAGATTTTCCATTTTCAGCTCAGTACCTCATCTATCAGTAGACTTGAGAACAAACATAAGATATGATCATGATACATGCCATAATCCTTCCTCTTAGCCAAGGTTTATTCCCAAGTTTATATTTGCTTCGTTTGCTTTAGTACTGAAATATACATTTGAGTAAGTATTTAGCAATTCTTGTGAAATAAAATAAATAAATAATTGAATTAACTGCATAAATGAACGCTGATTTAATAATTGCGAACAAAATATTCAACACCGTACTCAAATAGTAGTTTTAAGATTCATCTTTCTATATAGTTACTGTGAGAGTATAAAAGAAGGCATTATCTCCTCCAAACAACAGCACACAAATTTTTCAGCAGGAACCAATATACAAAACCTAAGTTCTGCAAGTTACTAATTCATGCAGCAAATGTATATTGAGTTCTTATTCACTAGATGAGCTTAGAGACTTCACATTCAAAGCCCTGGAAGAAATAGTAACGTAGACACAAAAAAGAAATTGGGACCACAAGTGATTACCTACGTCAGCCTACTACTACTCAGTCAGTCTACTACACCTAAACCTTAATGTTTTATGAATATTTCATGATTAAAAACATATCTATCTGGTTAATCATGACCACTGACTCTGCGCTTTATTTCACAAAAACTTATATGCACTAGTTGCAAGGGATACAGCCCAGCCAAACGTTTTTCGTGTACGTACAATGTGATTGTTAAAGGTAGAACTTAATGCTACAGGAAGCCTTTTATAAATCATTTAGAATGTGAATTATTTTATAGTACAATAGCATACGTTTAATACACCAAGTGAATCGTGTAATATAAAATATGGTTATTTATATTGCATAGGATTACCATATTGGGCCATGTCTCAACGAAATAGTTGACATTTTTGCAGTACAAATCACATACTTTACGTACTATTGAACATGTTTTTTTAATACACCAGAAAGAGCTAACATTAGGTGCGAGAAAACTCTAACTAACGCTTAGCAAAATTTTGTTTGTCACAAGGTATTTTCGTCCAAGATAAATTATTGACGCAGAATTAATCCATAAAAATTTTTTGCTATGTTTACGTCAATAAACAAACTACATGAAGTGTAATTCGTACACGAAAAGTACTTACGGTGAGCAAACTACACTTCTAATCGTCTTCCTTTCCTCCTGCGATGTTTTCATAGATTGCCGAGATCCAGGAGAGCTCACAAGAATTGCCATTTGAGTGTACACTGCAACCACTCAGAATGATCTTCAACAAACAAAAAACACCGAGTGAACTACGAACTTGAAAACAAACTCATGCTATGAGAGTTTTGAGCTTAATGAAACATGAGGCAAATAACTTCACATGAGCTATAAAGTACGTCTTATAATGAATCAAAACAAGGTAAACAAACTGGAGCACTTGCACCACGAATGCAACAAAAGAGAATCCCGAAGTTAGCCTCTAAATGTGCTGTCACCTACCGCGCATTTATATGAGTTTACAAAAGACGCCACTCGTGTCGCTGGTGGACAAACTGATTCGAGTTCATCTGGAAAATAAGATATAATTACGGGTTTTAACCAAAATTTATATGCATGATTATGTGATCCATAAAATCAATAACTTTCCCATGCTATTACTTGCAATTACAAGCATTATAATGCAAAATATTGGGAAAAAAGTACGACGTTGTACTCGTTACAGCGCCGCGGACATTTTTGAAAACCAATTACAATGCGACAGCAGTGACAGTAGAAATCACCCTTCTGAGTGATAGAATTGGGCCTCCTCTATACATTCCCTCCATGGCTGATATCGTTCTTCTTCTCATATTTAAACTTCAACTGAAAACAAATGAGAAGCGATAAAGCTGACGATGGCCGGTGGCGCGACGAATTTCGGCTTTAATCCAAATTATATGTGTGCAGATAACAACTTGAGAGTTATTTATCCACCTGTCAGTTTTCGATTAAATTAGCGGCGAAAGTTATGGTGAAAATGAAAAGATAGGCGAGCCTGGAACCTATTCGTGACTTTAACTTAGATTCTTGCAGTGGCGCCGACTCCATGGGGCCTGAGGGGGCCCGAGCCCCCTCAAAGATTCGTTTGGGGGGGCGGAGCCCCCTCAATGTTTCAAGAAAATAATTAAGTTATCTTATGCTTTGTGACATCACAAAAATATATAGGTAATTTTTATTTCCCATGTTTGACAATAGTTACCTTTTAAAATAAATTCAACAATGTGTAAAAACAAATAATTATTAGGTTAAGCCAGCGGTTCCCAAACTTTTTCTTTCCGCGACCCATTTTAGGTCATTCTTTTTAGCCGCGACCCTCTAAAAATGGTCGTCCAAGTTTAAGTACGTTGTTCACCATATTATTAGTATCTCGCGACCCCTTTCCGAACGGCCTACGACCCCCACTTTGGGAACCGCTGGGTTAAGCAGGTTAACTGAATCAGGTGGTGTGAATCATGATAGTGTTTCGGTGCTGCGACACACTTTGAATTTAACCTCTTCCCGGGGCAAGACCTCGGATATGGGCCCCCCCAATATTTTTTATAAGTCGGCGCCCCTGGATTCTTGAAAGCATCCGTAGCTTTCAAATACTTGAGGACAACTGAAGCGTCAACATTGGCGTACAGTTTGGCATTCCGTGCTGCCAAGATTAAAATTGTCATCACTGAGCGAGGATAATCAGATGGCTAAATTATGGGAATATCTACGAAACTGTAACTTTCGGTTTTTGTGACTGTGGTTCATTCAAGTTAATTTCGTTATTAATTTAACTTTAGTGTTGACAGCGATGGAGTTGGGATTAGTTTGAAAAGAATATTTCGTACAAGAGCAAATATAAGTCTTAAAGATTTTCAACCAAAAAAACCATAATATCGTGAAAGTGTTGCGTCTTCGTGGCGCTGGGTGAGTACTCGTTAAGGAAACCAAGCTCAAGCGTTTTGTAATCAACCGGTTCACGGTAGGTAAACAATCTCTCGCGATTAGGGCTACCAAGCTACAGTTAGGGTTTTGGACTATGCTCAAACATGCTCAAAAACTATGCTGAAAAAAGTAGCATGGAAATTAATGAGACGCTCATTTGAGGGACCATAAATAAAATCGAACATTAAAATTCAACCTTTTAACTGAAATAAAGAAGGCAGTAACGCTGAGCCTGAAAAAATACCTTCATAGTTGAATGATGACAGTTAACTTACAAAAAAGTACTTTTTAAAATATTTTTTAGGGTTGCATAGTCTATAGCTTCCTTTGTATGCCCAAAATCTGGTTGATATTTCAAAGAACTCAGACTAACTTGTTCTTGGCTCTCCCGAAGAAGTATCAACGTGTCCTACAGACAGTCGGATTAGATACCTATAAATAAATCAGCTAATAGCGAAGAAAGATAAAAGCAGTAATAAATATGAATCATTCTCATTTCACGCTTCCAGGTGAGGCATGAAAAATCTTTAAATTTTAATAAATTACTAATATTTAACTAAAATACTCTTAGAGCATAGAGCTGCATCAAGGTAGAAAGGGAATTTAAACAATGCTTTTTGATCAGGGGGAGGAAAATGATCCAGAATATCAAATAATCAGAAGGTTAACTTACATTTTAAGGAAACAGAAACCCACTCTGTCCCCATTGACCATGCCTCTGATACTTTTTACAAATTAATGAAGAAATTATCCATAAATATACCATTTGAATAATATAATTAAATACATACCAATATTACCCAAATGTAGTTTCAAGAGTTTAAATGCTAATATTGATACATCTCCCTTCATATACTTGGGAGTGCCCTACATATCAAATTTTATATATACTAATCATATTTAATGAGTAATATATTCACTTCATCTATATTGATCACAGCTCTTTGATGATTTTGCTAACTTAAGAATTTTACTGATTTTATGACGGTTGAAAGTTCAGGAGAGGACTATATCAATGACTGTATTCATATTAGGCCATATCGAATAGGGTGAGACGCCATTTAAGGAGTTTAAAATTATTGGATCCATATTTAAGAGAACCTCAAAAATGGTATGCCACATTGATTGAGTGAAAACAAATTCATATGAAATACTGTAAAATACTTATTATGTCCCATATGCAACTCGGGAACAACATTCATTCTCATATTTTTAATCAAATAACAGCAACAGTCAGCAAATGTTTACCATATTGTGAAGAGATAAACTGTGTTTTGAGACAATTCAAATTTGGAGGCAAAAGGTAAGATAAAAGATCCACCGATCAGATCATCATAAATCACTTTTTTAACCTGGAGAGCCAATTTGGCCTTTTTTTAAGTGATATTATTCATTAAAACCAACACATCATAAATGTAAAACTCATTTCACGTGATCCATGGTAAAAGAAACAATTAGGTCACTGCTTCATTTGAGCTTATTTGAACAAAAAATTAGCCCCAATGCTAGATACTTACTCATCATGTAGTAGTTATTATGAGTCAGTATTTTGAGTTCTGGTGGGATTAGGACACTGTTCCTCATCAGACCAATGTATGAGGAACCTTAAAAACCACAGCCTTAAAAAGGAAATGAAAAGGGCAGTGGAACTCTAAAGCCTCATATTACCATTTCATTCACACTTAAAAATACCTTCTTGTATCGTAAAGTGCTTTATCTGATAGAAAACAGGAGTATCCCAACAATGGTAACAGAAAACCCCTAGCAGGCTCACAAGGCTATTCTCCTGAGGCCAGGCTCATCAGTCAAAAAGCATTTTTCATGTACCTCAAGAAGGGGCAGGATGAAGAATTCAAACTTTATATGCTATATCATATTAATGTATGAATACATGTCACACAACGTCTCATTTAGGCGAAAATGGCTACCACTAGTAAAAAAATTACTATTCTTAGAGAAATGGTGGACCATACCATGAGAAGAATGATCCAGAGATTTTTCTCTAGGTAATTATCCCGCCATTGAAAGTTTGAAATACATGAAAAAGGCATAAGCCTTTGAACCAAATACAATAAAATTCATATACTTCTTTGATAATGGCAGATCACTTTGTATCAATAGCAGCTTTTAAATATATATAAGATTTAATTACAAAAATTCACAGGCATAAAATAACACTAACATAAAGAGAAGTATTTTCCAAGATGAATTAACATTTTAAGGTAAATAAACTTTTTATTTAAATATTCTTGTTGTTTGTATTTGTTTTTAGGTCAATGTCTTGCAAAGTTTTTTTCGCCACCACGCTCAGTATTTCTCCGGGGTTATTCATTCAAAATTTTATGTAACTGATGAGTCAACCGCAAATTCTGGTCCATCCTGGTCCCAATTCCAACTCTGTTATACTGGCACATTCCATTCAATGATTGATTCAATTGCGCTCACTTATTTAATAAATATATGTGCACAGTATTACTTCATTAAGTTGTTCCGAGAAAAGCATCCATGAATAAATGAATCAATTTTCTCAAGCAGATCCTCAGCGCACACCCATAAATATGTTCAGCACAATGCATGCTCAGATATGAAATCCATACATTGCTAACACTGTTTCCACTCATTTAATTATTAACAAAGGCATACAATTTAGGCAAAAAATATACCCTGAATATACAATATGAGGATTCAAAATCTGTACCATTACCATGTGAAATATGTAAAAAAAAAAATTTACACTAATGGAACATAACACATAATCAGTAAATGGAAAATAAGCATTGTAGGCAATAGTATACTGCATACACAGTAAATAGTTGTACTGAATATGAGGAACGATAAATTATATACAGATTTCTCTGCAAGGCTGAGAATATGGATCAATCATTGTCATATCTTTCTGCACACACTTAAAAAATATTGAAGAGTAGAATAGCAAATTAATAGTTTTTATAATAAAAAAATGTCCAAATTCAGGTAAATTTAAGAAGAATCCAGAAATTAAAACCTACAATTTTTTAAAAAAGTCTACTTTACCACTAAAAGGAGGTCAAAAACATGTGGAAACATAAATTTCGAGTAAAATTGTAGTAATTGGACACTAAATTTCCATTCTAAGTGCTTATAAATTTCTGAATTCAAGGGGATCAGTCTAGAAGAGTTCAAAAATCATCATTTTGGTACTGCTTTCGCTAAGCAAGGGCCATCACCCGAGCTTCATCAGACTTTTCTCCTTCCAAACTACACCGCCTTTCATAAGCACCACACCAAGGTCATATATTGGTCTTAAACTTCCTTAAAGAAGGGAATAAAAGAAATTGTTCTTAACATCACCGAGCCATGTTATCAAACATTCCTCACGAGCTGGAAGGGAAAGGGCCCAGTCCAAATGCTGGTGAAAACCGTGGTTAAAACTGACAGGACTAGCTCATAGACAACGTTTACTGCTGCTCAAATTTATTTCTTTGATCAAAATAAAACGACGGGCCACATTTATAGTCAATGCATTCTAGCATAGAAGGACTTTTACTGTAGCAGTGATAGGCGATTTCTTTTATATTATGAAATTTAACACCTTGGTCTGATTTATATGAATTTAATAACATCAGCTGGCTTATTCATAAAATTGTCCATGACAGCCATTATAACATTACAACATAATGTACTGTAAAGGTATGTATAAGTTACACATGACATTGCTGATGAGTACATCTTATAGTCATTGTACTCTGTATCCTCTTCAACATCTTTGTAACACTTTCGTTGCACACACTTTTTCACTTATGTTTTTGTAACAACTTTTGGAAGATAAGCTAACATAAATTTATCCATTACTTCCATCAAATATGGTGATAGCGGTGAACACTTCTCGTCATCAGCGTCCTAGAGCACAGCAAGCTGATATCACACTTATGGTAATTTTGCGATAGTACCTTGGAATAAAATATACATTAGATACAGATTTTACTGGAGCTGCCGATTCCATGCGATTGGTAGGCTTGGTGAAGGGATGGCCTTTTTTTGTAGCTGTCCTCTGGTCACTGAAAAAATGTAATTCAATAGTTTATATCACCTGGTGCAAGGATAACAGCGAGAAATAAGTCATAAAGTTAGATTTCTAAGGAAGAAGGAATTGGCTAGATACCATGATATCCTAATTGCATGCAACCCACTTACCACTGATACGAAAAAGGTCACTCAGCATGAGCATGCGTCACTGCGGTGGGGCGATAGAAAACATACCCTCTCTGCCCTGATGTGCGCCGTGATTTTGGGTAAAAGATAAAGGAGCACAGCGAGGAGGATATTGTGTTCTACATTGTGTACAAAAGAAGAAGGGCAGATGTTGATCTGTATTTAAGGGCCTTCCACTGGAGTAAAAGGGCTTTAACCATTTTTTTCATTTTCAATTGTAATAGACTTTGGATAAATAAAATGCCTGAATTTTTATGTATCTTGATCCGCCTCCTATTGCTAGAGCTAATGGCGGCTTAAAATCTACGGCCTCAAAGTATTCCCAGATAATTTGATGACGTCATTGACTCCTGCCGAGCAGGTCACCGCGTCTCGGCTACTATTGGATCTCGCGCATCCGTCTTGCGTGGTTTGTTATTGTCCACACGCTCTTTCCTTAAGAAACTTCCAAAGAGCGGCTCTATCTAAACGAGTTATGCAGTGAACCGTAACTCTAAATAAAAACTGATAAAAATTTGGCGGCAACTTTCGGCATTTTTTTAAATAATCGAAAAATTGCAGAACATGTAAAATTTCTTTTTTTCATCGTAAGATATCTTTCTCTTCCATATCTCAAGTTCTTTATTATATGTTGTAATATCCATTTTGAGTGAAAAAATGACACAAAATTTCATCTTGATCAAATTTATTTGCTTGGCTAAAGTAAAAGATCGGCCAAATTTATATCAAACGAACTTAAGCATAGATGGAGTTTCCTTCCACAGGCATAGGCACGTCTCAGTTTCTATTGGATCTCGCGCATTTATCTTGCGTGGTTTGTTATTGTCCACATGCTATTTCCATAAGAACCTTCAGAGCATTGTATTGTACTTTATGTACAAATTAAGAAGAAGGTAAGAGGTTCTGCCACCCGTTCGTGTAAATGGGCTTTCACATATTTTATTTTCGTTTTTGAAAGATTGAGATAGAGATCTGCATTCTTCCCTATCACGGTACATCACCTACTTCTCTAGCTACCATGGTTGTACCAAAAGTTCTGAAAGGACTTTAACTTCTCTTAAGATAGAGGTTTACGGATTGATGGAATGGAGGTTGCGTTGAAAAAGGTAAAAGTGGAGGAAGAAAAAGGAAGACAAGAGTGGAAATTGGAATGGGAGGGTCCCACAGAGAGTGGTGGGGGAAGATGGTGCGTTCCCATGAGCGGGAGCGCCATCTCCCGCACTGCGCGGGAAACCTCGCCTAACCCTTGCATTCGCGATATTCCCATCTCCCAGCACACCCTACCTTAACCCTTAACTACTAGCGCCATTTTTTGAGACGTTAGTACTGGCGTGGGGATACAACATATCTCCAAATTATTTATTTAATTTCTTAATAACTACTGATATTTCGTCAAAACCTTGCATGCATTTTTGAAAGTTTAAATTATTTTCAACATTTGTAGATTATTAGAATTTGATATTTTCATTACTAAATATTTTTCCATTTTTTAAGAAAAAAAACCTTGCAATTTTTGTGCAAACGTAAAATAATATTTAATTTTCCCTTCATTCAGGTCCTCAAAACTCATAATTCAATTGCTTTAAAAAATGCCAAATAAAGTAATATACACCACTTCACATCACAACAGTAATTAGTCAATGCAAAAGAACGAGGTATCTATAACGCAATTAGTGGCGCGAGGACATACCGAGTCCCCAGTTCACTTGCACAATGTTTACATATCTCAAAGGTGAGATGGACTGACAAAACCCAGTTTAGCGGGTGGTGGGAGTAGACTTGAAGCTACTAAGTAGCTAAGTGATGCTGCCAAATCGCCCTAGAGGTAAACAACTAATTTACCAGCCTGGGGATCTACCATCATCCCGCGCCAGTCGTTAAGGGTTAACAATCCTCCTCACACGGAGACTATGAGGGTTTTAGGTGAACCCTCTTAAGGGTACAACACACCGGGGCCGGGACCCAAACCCGTGGCTTATACGCCCGATCACCCGGGGAGGGGCTGGAGAGGTAGGAAAAAGGAAAGAGGCGTCGCCGCGATGGGAGCCCGTCGCGACGCCTCTGGGAAAGGATAGGAGCGGAAGGGAGGGGACGAGGGAAAAACACCCCAACGCTATAGAAGCGAAGGGGGCCCTACTATTAGCGAAACCAAGCATATGCAATTAATTTTCTACCAATCCTAGAGGATTTTTCTATGAGGAAGAAAATTCCATCGATCGAATCGGTAGATAATCCTCCTCACACAGTTAGTTTTGCTCAAACCTCTTCAGTAGGGTGGTCCAATCAAACCCGAATCCTCAAATATGAGGGAATCAGCTCTACGGCAATGGCAGATAAATGTAAAATGCGTTGATCCAAAATCCGTAACGAGTTACACTAGTCCGTTACATCACTTAAGCCTAGTGTTGTCGTGGAGATATCTTTTTCGCATTGAAAAGGGCCTCTTAGAGGCCGGCATAGCGCTATTTGCTTCTCACGTTCCTATTATATATTTTCACCCATTCTTCTTCAGCTTATTCTCCCGGCAGTTTTAGCCTATATATCTTGGTGTCTACGTGTGTGTATGTGAGTGAGTGAGTGCCAATGCTTGCCGGTTGAGAGGCTGCGTTTAGTCCCTACAGTTCTTTTATATCTTCGCAAATCATTGCAGCAAACTCGGGTCGGTGTAAAAGGGGGAAGTGTAACTCGTTACAGCTTTTGGAGCAACACATTTTACATTTACCGAAATCTCAATTTATACAAATATATTTGGTAGAAAGAAGGGAAAAATATTACGCACATAGGGATAATCTACCAAATTCATTAAATTGGTTTATATTCTAATAGACAAGATATTCACGGATATGGCGCATAAATATCACTTGGCTCGGTGCTGTTTACGTGCTCGGATAAGAGGCAAAGGTACACAGCGAGGAGGAATTTTGTGTTGAGCTTTATGTACAAAAAAGAAGAGAGGTTAGAGGTTTCTGCCTCCCGTTTGTGGAAATGGGCTATCACAATTTTATTTTCGTTTTTAAAAGATTGAAATAGAGATCTGTATTCTTCCCTATCACGATACATCACCTACTTCTCCAGCTACCAAGGTTGTACCAAAAGTAAGGTTCCCAATTAGATACAAAATTGAGAGAAGGTTCTAGGCTAAATTCCGGAATAGTGCCGTGCGCAGTGGTTTCCCTACTCTCGAGCTCGTCCGTTCGCGATTCACTACTTCGCTCCTTGTTGGCCTGACAACCCTAAACAATGGAAATGTTGATCCTCATTCCCACCAAGTGTGAGGTTCGAGCAGTAATCCGATTTCTCCACGCAATGAAGTTACTGCCCGTGGAGATTCATCGGCAACTGACTGAGATTTATGGTGAAGAGTGCATGTCCATTCAGGAAATCCAAAATTATTGCGGGATTTTGCTGAGGGTCGCACGGAGGTTCACGATAAAGAACGGAGTGAAAGACGGCCAGTTTCGAATGTGATTGACCAGAAGATAAACAGTGAGCTGCTCAAAGATTGGAGGGTCACTTTCCGTGAACTTGTTGAACCTGAATCTTTCCTGAAGCTTCCCAGAGCACAATTGAGAAAGCTCTAACACAAACGTAGGGTTATCAAAAGGTGTTTGCTCACTGGGTCCCCCGGATGCTGACTGACGGTCACAAGAAACAACGCATTGAATGCATTGACTGTGCTCACAAATTTATTCAACAATGTGGGGGGAGGAACTAAGGAAAATTTGTTGGACTCTTTCGTCACGGGATATTAAACGTGGATGTTTAATTACCCCCCCCTCCCCCCCTCCCCGAAAAAAACAGCAATCCCGACCGTGGCATCATTTCTGTTCATCACCGGCGAAGAAATTCAAACAAACGCATTCAGCGGGAGAAGTTGTCATGAATGTGTTTATGAATCGGAATGGGGTAAAACACATCGATATCATCCAACCTGGGAAGAAAATACTCAGAAGTATACTGCGAAACATTGTCTAAACTCCGGCGAGCAATCCAAAATCACCGTAAAGGACGACTAACAGAGAATAGTGCTCGTATTTATGACTTTAGTGGTTAAAATTAATCTTTGCACTACCTCGGTCTTCGGGGTGAAGCCGCGTCAACATTAAATTATCAACAACAGTCGATAGTTTAGTATGCTCTGAAGATGGAGAGCTGCATCGCCTCCATAACGTCGGCCAGGTATGTGAAAAATGAAAATTCGAAGTGTCTTCACCCCGAAGACCGAGATAGGGCAGTAATTATTTTATCATGCTTGTACTAAGAAAACGCGAGAATTGATACCGATTTTCATGAGTCAATGATGTCATTTACTTTTAATTTTTTTGATCCTTCAGCGAGAATCTATCATTGGCAAAAGGAATCACTCAGAAAGAGTGCAAACAGGACCAAACCGCGCGAGGCCTATACAAAAGGTCAATAAATAGCTGAGAAACAATAAAATACTCTGTACGAGTTCGTAATGCCATCAAATCATTTACGAAAGGGTTAATTCAGTCGATATTTCGTCGCAAATAGCTCGAGAAGAAGTCAGCGGATCGAAAAACGGTAAAAGCAGTGTGTATTTCCCAAACAGCAACAATTGAAAAGTAAAAAATGGCAACAATTTCATTTCTAATCATGACAACGCACAAAGATAAATTCTTGGAAGGGCTTTAAATATCCATCCCTCTGAAAACTGTGACTATAGCCGTTATACCCTCATTAGAATGCTACGATCACATGTATATTATTCAATTTATAATCGGCCTCAGTTTCGTGGAGTAAATTCCTCGTCTACTCAGAATGGGGTCACGGGTTTGAGTTTGAATGGAGTGGATTGTTCACCTGTCAGGTCACAAGAAGGTGTATATTGATGCTGCGTTCCCGAAAAGCATTTACACATACTATACCATCTGGGGTTCCGGAGGCAAAACAGACCAAGCAAAGAATGGTCAAATTAGAATGCATTTTAATAAGGAATAAATATGCCGAATGATAGCCAAGAATGTAAAACAATCTGATTAGAGATGCCTCCGAGTTGATAAAAATTATCGGCCATCCTGGTTAATAACTACCCTCTCTTACCCAACACCGATGCTATCAAGTCTTGTAGTAGGCAGCCAACACTGAGGCCTCTTCAGCCATCACCGCTTCATCAAGGAGTTCTGGATGAGCTTCCACACATAGCTACCACCACTCCAGCGACGACTATGTGAGGCGTCGGCCATCTCACCACAGTGCTTGAACCTGGTACCACCAAAGGTTAATGAGGGCATTGGAAAAGAATACATTTATTTTGATCGATATTCTGAAGTTTTAATAATATCAAAAGGGTAATGTGCTCAGTATATCGACATAATGAATTTCAACACAAATTTGAAAGCTTAAAAAACAAATTTTTTAATTTAAGAAACAATTTTTTTAATTTAAGAAACAATTTTTTTAATTTAAGAAACAAATTTTTTAATTTGTTTCTTAAGGTTTAAGGGTTAAAACAAAGATATCGGGAAACTATCAGATACCGTCTAAAATTCGTAAGAAATAAATTTGATGATTATAGTAAATTGATAAATCAAGTAGGTTGCATGATAACCACAATTAAGGACAGTCTAAGTTTTTTATTTAATATTATTCAATAGTAAATAATTGAATGGCTTATTAAAAATTTTTCTATTACCTTAATTATTCAGTGACAAGAAAAAAATGAAAAAAACGGGCAAGGTAAAAATTAGCCATGTTTAAGTTACGCAAACCAAAATCTCAACACTTGCACAATTTAAAGGTATTCGTGGTGGTATGCACACAATACATTGATAAACTTATTACTTGCGACTGAATAATTTTAACACAATAGAAGTAGAATTCTCAATGTAGTATTCAAAATTCTGAGTTGTAAAGTAATAAAGTTAATAAAGAAATACTGAGCAAGAATGGTTATTAGCTTTCAAAAAAGTGATTAGATATTGGCATGTACAGCACTATGCTCTATGGGGAGTCATAGAATTGAAGAAATTACATTACCAGGCTTAAAATAGAAAAAACAGAAATCTATTTAGTTTTAATTAGTTCATGCTAATAATGGGGAGCATGCATGAAATTTGTTCATCATGCAGGTTTGTCTCATTGAATAGAAAATTTTCTCACGAGTCCAAATATATAAGCCAAAACTCTCCTAGTACTCCGCAAACGTCAATAAATGCTAATAACAAAGGCTCGAATCGCTTGAAGTCACGTGATCTGAAACGCCTTCTGACGTCATCGCACTCATTTCACTTCGCTAAGAGAGAAGAAAGGTAGAGCCTTCAATGCAAGATATCGAAGTAAATCTCTTCGTCGAGCTTTGTGGTAGTTCCTTAAAGGACAAATTGACTTAAGAAAGCAAAATACCTCAGTTTACTTTTGGTCGACTTCCTTATAGCGGCTGATTTTCTGAAAAAAAGTGCTTCGTCGCTAGCACGATGCGGGAGTAAAATAAGGCAGGTAAATAACTATGATATTAATGAAAATTATTTTACGAACGTTTTTAAATATTTATTTATTGTCCATTAAGATCTGATCCATTGCTAGCTGAAAATCTATCTTATGTATTTACTTTGTTACCTACCATGCGGAACTTAGATAGTTTTCCCTAATCGGCCGAAGTTGAGATCCTAATGATCGTGAAAACGTAAAAAAAGTATTTGATAGACACAAAAATAAGTTTCAAGTACCGTTTACGCTACACTTACTCAATTTTCTGTTTTTGAACGGAAACCCATTGCAGAAACGAGACGAAATTTTAGATTTTGCGATGACATGCAGCGTACTTCATGTGCTTCACAGCAACAAATGCTTAGTTTACCTGACCAAAAGCCAAATATTTTTCGTATACTCCTTATTTTTCCCCGTGGTTTATCGTAATCAGTATTTATTCTCATGAATAGCCGCCTTCCTTTATGTATTTAATCCTACAATCGGTAGGCTATTAGGTACATATCTAGGTTATTTACAAGATGATATTAGTGATACATCTTAAACTTGGTGGGCATCCGAGAAAAACGTGCGATTTGATAAAACCCTACGGTAACTCTGATTCAAGAGTGTACTTACGTTGAGAAATATCCCGTTGACGATGCAAATAAAGTATTTACTTAATATAATTAAGTATTTAGTATAAATCAAAATAATGTGCCATACACCACCCTAAATCCACCTATGGGTATCTTCAATCGTTAAAGAGCCATATAATAGAAATTATTAGCTAGATTATTCATTTAATACAGGTAAATGCTCAATAGCATAATCTCATTTCATTAAAATTGTGCTTGAAATTACCATATAATAGAAATCATTAGCTAGATTATTCATTTAATACAGGTAAATACCCAATAGCATAATCTCATTTCATCAAAATTGTGCTTGAAATTACCATAACTACAACAACTCTTGAGGAAAACCAAACTGTTGAAAAAGTAGTGAGCTGCAGGAACGGCGGGCACTCCGATAAAATTCAAGTGATAACATCATGAAACATCATCATTCAATACTTTTCACATCCGGGAAATAGCACCGGTTACAAATGAGATTTAGCTAGGATAAAAAAAATATTTGCTGTATTTAGTAATTGCTTCGTCCCCTCGGTAAACTCTGAACAGGAAAATAGGTGCGAACTACAAAACTATTTTTATCCGTGCATCTGTTTATCTTTTTTATCTTACTTATCCACCCTTTCCTTTGTTTGAATACTTCTCCGTATCGTTTCATGAAATACAATTTAGGGTCCAAGTAAACGACCCCATCGCAATCACGATTTAATTTAGAGAAGCAGATAACGTCGGGAGGATGTCGTTGCGGGAACATTACAAGGGAGATATGGGGGTGACGCAGAGAAGATTTTAAATTGTTTTTCCCTACGAAAGGAACGACTTTTGCGAAATCAAATCTCTGATGTGAAATTTCCGATGAATCGTTTTAAACGGAATTGAATCAGAAAGAAAACTGAACGCACATAATATATCCAACCGCAATGCTTGATATAGGAATGAACTATGATGGGAGTAAGTGCTGTGTAAATAAAAAATTCTCCACATCATCAACAAAAATAAATTACAATACCAAGAGGGTATGCATAGGCAAATTTACTTATGCAATCATTAAACGATCTGTGAAATAATTTGAATGAAAAACTGTGCAAAATATTTGCCCTTTCCATCAAATACATTCATCTTATTTTCGTCTTACATTTAAAGACAATAAATGACAATATTGTCAAACATGCCTTCATAACTTACTGCGATTAAAGCTATTCAATGATTGTATGGATAGATTTTAGCCATATTAAAGCTATTCATCACAGTTCATCATTCACAAGCTATTCATCACGGTTAAAAGAAAAGGACAAAGTAAAGATCAGATCAGAGGAATATTGAAATTTATATCTAATGTATCACTCATGTACACGAAATAATATAGGAGTTTAAAAACAAATATGGATGAAATTGCAGATAAAATATGAAAGGGAAATAAAAATTTAAGTGACGAAAAGTAAAGTTGAGAATTATTTATATAAGCTCTAATAATCTACTTGTAAAATGTAATGAATGGGTAAATTATTGGTTTTCTTGACAGTATTTTTGCTTGAACATCACAATTATTTTCTAAAGCTCAAACAACTAATTGCACTTTGCCAATCAGAACGAAAACAACTCTTTTCTTTTACACGAAGAAAGGGATGGTTTTCAGATATTTCCAATCAATCGTAATAATATATTATGGAAATGGATCATAAAGAGGACTCAACACGCATTATATTTCCAACCGCAATCATTGTTATAGGAAGGAGCTAAGATGGAAGCAAATGTCGTGTAAGTTAAGAAATTCTCCATCTTATCATCAAAAATATTAATTTGGGGCTCTGAATATTTCGGTTAAAGGGTATGGCTAACGCCTTACTTCCCACGAGATCCCAAATAATGACGTATCCCAACTATGGAATGAATCTATTACACGTACACTCACTGCCGCCGGATTTTCATTGCGAGATTTGATCACCGATCAGACACAATGCAACTCCCGACGCCGCCCGCCGCCAGGTTACGCCACAAGTAAAACACTTTCGTACAGCTTTCTATACTCCTGTGTTAGGAGTATAGAAGGTTGTGGGATATAGTAAGGAGTGGGCAAAGTGAAATAAAGAAAGAAAGAAAGAAAATGGATCATAATGTTTATGGAAAGAAAACATTTTTTTGGACGTGGAAATAAAAATTTTTATTTGGTAATCCCAACATAGAATATTGAAATATTTATGAGTCTACTCAGCCTCATATGAGCATTCTATAAACCTCTAAGTGGATAATCGTCCTATCGTGCAAATATACCTCTAATTAGTGGGCCATTTTCTAAGTATTTCAATCTAAACAAGAAAAGATAAATTTATACAAGCAAATCAACAAGGAAATTTACACACTCTTGCAGAAACAAACATTTTGTAACAATATGCCATTTGTACAGTGCATTATGTTACATTCATTTCATATGATGAACTAATGCAGATACATAGTTTTGTGCAAATATAGCGAATATTGAATCAAATAACATGCATTATCTTTTAGTACACTGAGACTAGCCACGGTGATAGCTTTACGGGAGTCACCCGCAATGAAAAAATTGTGCAAAAAAAATCCACAGAGAAAAAATCATTCGCGGTCAAGGCCAACGATTTTTATCAGTGGATATTTTCGTACATTTATAATGGTACTGCCAGATTAAAGCGTGAATTCTGTACGAGAAACAGGAGAAAAATTCTAGAAGCAATTCGTTGAAGAATTCATGCAAGAATAGGCAAGTGAGCTGGAAGCAGACAGCATGGATGACATGGGGAGATTAGAGGTTATATTCTCTCACCCTTATTCATTGTATCGTCTCATTATGCAAACGCAATTCTCTGCTGGCTGATAAAAAGCCCTTCTCTTCTTGAGCATCCGCATGATGGGCCATCATACTCGGATATAGACGCCAATTTCGTCATGGGTCGCAATGAAACTTTAAGAGTCGCGAAAGTCATAAAATGAATTTCTGCGAATGGTGGGATGGAAAATAATTTCGTGAAAAAATACAATAGATTTTGGAAGAAATATCGTTGGAACATAAAAATTGATTTTTATAAGTGATTTCGTGCAATGTCATACGATTAGCTTCACGTTGAACAGCTCTGAGCGATGCTTGAAAAAACCTGTACCAGCAAAAATGTTTGTGTGTGATGAAGTTAAGCTATTCAGGTCACTGTACTAGAATTTATCCTTTGTTGAGTGTCAGTTATGATCCCAGGAATGAGTCCTAAGAATTATGGAGTAAAAACGTAGACGGTGACAAGAATTGATGAAGTCATATTGATGGTTAATTTGATCCGAAAAATTTGATAAGTGCGGAGATAATTCATCGTTGGTAATTTAATTTATAAAAATGTAATCCATAACTGAAGCTTGCTCCATCGCTTTTCAAAATATATTTTCATTGCTTTAATATCTGCACCTGATTGACTATATAAACTAATCATTAAATTACGCAAGCATTGCTACAGTGGATAAAATGTGACGCAAGAAGATATTTTGCATTTTGTCTACTTTAAAGCTAAATAAATATATTTGATACACTTTGCCAATTAAAAATTATTTTAAATCTTAGTTATAAATGACAGAGCAAGACATCATAGGTAATAAGTAAAACAAATAATGAAGGGTACAGATCTAGTGGTAGTTTTCGGCGTTGCGCTGGATAAGATTTTGAGAATAATGAAGTATATTTTGTCAAGTTACATATAGGCAAAATATGTACGTAATTATGAATTTCAACCTATTTTTAGGTCAAGGAATATTTCAAGAAGCATAAAAATAATATATGACAGTGCTGAGGCCAGTTGTCGTGAATTACTCAGAATGGACTTACGGCAATGCAAGAAGAAACAATAGAAAGGTGGAAAAGAAAGGCTCTCAGAAATGTTCGGTGCTTTGATATATACAGGAATATGGAGAATATGGGCAAATTTAGAGATATACGAGCTGTATGGACACCAAATGTCATATCGGTTATTAAGTAATGAATACTTCCCTGAGGTGGTGAGGTTGTGTACAGCGGATGGAGGTAAGTATGGTAGTTAAAAAGGTTTTCATTGACTCCCCAGGAGTTCGGAAAAACTGGGATAACCCCGAAAGCAGTACCTTCATGATGTAGAAGTCGATTCAAGAACTCCTCCACTTTCCCCCTTACTCTTCCACCCCTCCACCCACCCCACCCACAGTGACACCAAACCCAGCTCCAACCCCAACCCTTACCTCCCCCTAACCAACGGCTCCCGGTAATTTTCTCTACCCAACCTTCTACTATATATACAGTCAATTTACCTGAATTTTCACCTTGATAATGTCACTCTGTTACGAAACCATGGTCGGTGTTAATAAATTACTATGTGGAAATAGCAAAGTTCTTGATCCTTCTATTCCTGCGAATCAAGAATACTTGAGGTATAAAAAAGGAGAGTAAACGTAGTGCTGAAAAGGTATAAAGCTAATGAGCAATAAACATTAAAATGAATAATTATCATTTTGAAACCTATTCTCACTTGCTTCTTTACTTTACCGAACTTAATCTCGCTATTTTTCTAATCTATTTCCTCCTTCAGACCAGTGTAAATAGCAAATAGCGTAGAAAAATAAGTAATGACAACATGAAGTCATGAGAAAAAAGGCAGATAAAAGGAATGAAAATGGATGGCTAATGCAAGGGGCAAATATATTCCTGGGTAAGATAAGTAAATTACCTCCAAAAACTTTCTTCTTCTTCGCTCTTACCCAGTATTTCGTTTGGCAAGAAAGGATTTTATGTCATAAAAATATTACCACATCACCACTAAGAGCCGGTATTGGAAAGTCTGGTTAGCCCTAACCACATGATGATATAGTGTTTACTTGCCGCTGACTAGAAGTACTGGTGAGTTTATAGTATGATCTTACAAAGAGGCTAAACACAACTTTTAGCCTCCGCCAGGTAAAATGAAAGGATGCATCATCTTTAACATATGGTTAATCAGACATTATAAAACTGACTGTGAATGTGGCAGATCTAAAGTTAAACACTAAAGAGGCATATATGCTACTGAAAATATGGATAATAAATTGGATTCCTCTTGGAGGTCAATTCTTTCTAACTTTCCCCAAAGAAGGTAGAGGAATATTACGAAAGTAAGAAAGAAATAATACAAAAAAATTTTTTTTATAAAAAACGTCTTTATCGCTACCTGAAAGGAACGCAAGTACGTTTTTGTTCAATCAATTTTTCAATAACCTTGAATGCAAACAAAGGCGTAGCTATGACTCCATTACTCTTTTTACAATGAATGATCGCAGCGCTGCAATCGGTTTGTGGTGGACTTTTTTTACAACTAATCTCCATTAAATTTTAAACTACAAATAACAATCGAGATACAATTGAAACCACAATAAAGACGTTACTATATGGGATTGTCCACTGGTAATGAGTTATTATGAAAATTTCAGCTAAATAGCTAATTAAAAAATGGGTTCAAATTGTATTGCCAAAATTTGACCCGGACAAAACGATAAAAACCAAGTGATTTTATAAAAACGCTGCAAAAAGAGAAAGGAAGGAATGCATTGGAATATATAGAAATACAAAAAGTGAGATAAGAAAGGACTGAACCAAGGATTGTAGTATAGGGTCGCCTTCTTTATCCCAAACTACCTTGGGACCATTGGGTGCACCAATATTACAAAATAGGATCCTCCAGTCGGCCTCTAAATGTTTTGTCACCCACCCCCGCATTTAAATGGTTTACAAAAGTCGCAATCGCGCCACTGACGAAAAAAGTCATCCGAGGTTCACGGGGAAAAGAGTTTAACTATGGGATGTAAACCGAAATTAATTGGCATGATGATGTGATCATAACTTTTCAATGCTATTCCCTGCATTTACAAATACTAAGAGGTAAAAAATGGATATCATTGCACTCATCACCGCTCCGCGGACATTTTTGGAAACTGATGAAGATGCGACCGAAGCGGCAACAGTCTTTTGTAGGATAGAATTAGGCTTCCTCTGTGCAGTCCACTTCATGGGCGTACCTAGCGGGGGCCGGAGGGGGCCGCGGCCCCCCCCCCCCCCCCGTAGAAGCAGATCTCGCAAAAGTCTATTGGGAATATCACGACCGTATTGAGAAGAAAGTGTTCAACAAATAAAAAATATTTTCTTTAAACTCACGAAAAATGGTATTAATATAAGACATGCAACTAAATTAAAACTATATTTTCAAGCAAATAATTTTATAAACTATTACAGCGCTGTTATAATTTCCTTGAATTTCTGGTTTCACTCACCATTTCCATGCCAAAACGTTAAGACTTGAACAACCATGGCTTGCTCCTCCTAGTTTTGATCCTGGGTACGCCCTTTGTCCCCATGCTTGGGAGAATGAGCTAGGAAACTTGACTGACTTGACTGAAGTTTATTTACCTGGGTTGGGTGAGGCTAGATGGCCCCATATTCCCCCAACCTAGCTCTCTCTATACAGTGTTTCATGGCATAACAGAGCGGTGGCACGCAGGCCGGTGAAGTGTCTGGCTCTCAGCAATTATTCATTTTTCAGATAATGTCTGAATCTTCCGGCGAATAGCAGTCGAGCCTTTCGGGCAACGAGGTTTGTTCGGAAAAACCCAGGTTCGGCCATATGTGAATAAAGTTCACTAATGAATAAATAAATATATAAATAAATAAATATTTGAATATATAAATACAAGAATGAATAAATTATTAGTTAAAAAGCATTTAAATAGTTCGAAGAAAAAGATAAAACACTGTATAAAACTTTGGAAATCTTAAGATAGCTAAAAACTCAATGTCAGAATTAACGTCGTATAAAATCAATTTAACGGAAAACCTTAGAGCCGATAATGATCGCAGGCTTTCCCGGCATATAGAATTCCGAGTAAGTTTCCACAAATGCCAATAAACAGATGTGTAGAGCTATAAAAATGTTGTAGATAAAAAGAAGAAAGAGGAAGACATGGGGATGCAAACTGTGGTAAGTGTGAGGTTGACTGCGCGATTGGGGCAGAGGAAAAGAGGGAATGAGTTGAGGGAGGGACAGGCAGTTGGTGGTGGGTGAGTCCGCTAGACTGGCGGTCACCACGAAAGACAATATTGAGTCTGAGGGGAAATAATAAAAGGGGAAAGAGCAATCGAGTCAAACATCTCTTTCTCCCCTCCTATCTTCCATCCCCTCTCTTCCATGCCCTTCTTTCCTATCCTCGTTCTTCTCAAGCACCTTCTCTGTCCTTTATGTTTTATTTTTTTCATCTCTTACTTTCCATTTTCTTCCCTCTGCCTTTTTCCTTCTCATATCCTCACAATCCCTTTTATTTCCCACTTTCATCATTTACCGGGCAGAGGATACCAACCGAATCAAGCTATTACCTCCACCAGGGGAAAGCATGAGGCATTAAAGAAAATTGGTTGAATTACGGAGGAAGCAGCAGATAAATGTGTAATTTTGGACCGTGAGATGGGATAGGACTAGGTAGAAAGACTGAATGCTTCGGTATTATTTTGTCGGAAGGGATGAGAGATACTCCTCATAAGTGTAGCATGAACGAGATGCTACCTCTCAGAAATTGAAGCCCGGAAAAAGTGAAAATTTTCTTTCAGTGGCTTATCATGTTACGTGGCGCAAAATTGTTGGCCAAATAATGCAATATTGAGAGTAGAAAGGGTTTTCTTGTACTCTATATTTCATGAATCTTAAAAAAAATCATGTATTAGGAGATGAAATAGGAAACATGTACTGCACACCATTCACTGAAAATGTGCATAAGAACAGAGTCAATGGCTGGATCAAGAGAAAATAAAAATGCAGCCTAAACATCAGGGGGTTATTATATTTGCTGACAAACTGTAGGTAAGTGTGACAGGCTGAAGGAAATTTTAATGTTAAGCAATAAATGAATACTATAAAATACATATTCTAGATGTCCAATTCTATTGTGGTAGTCTAGTACATAAATAAATTACTTACTAGGATAAATAAAATGCCTCTAATAAATAAATGTGCACTTTAATTCTATTGAGAAAAGTGCCGCCAGTTATTTAAAAAAATTAATATACTCATAAGAGCTTGGTCATAATATAGAAATCCCAGATGTGGATCCCAGCCTAGAAGCCTAGATTCTTGCACCTTCTAGCGAATGTATACTGTTGCATCATTCATGAAATATAGTATGAGGTAAGTCACTTTGTTGAGTGCTGTTAATATTTTAAACTTTATATTGTGAAATAATGAAAGAGAAAACAAGAATTCACTTCTTACTTACTGAAGTAAAATGTTACTATCAACCATGGTTTATTAACCACTTTATACCGTCTTGACAATGTAAACGTTTAGAAACTATTCTTTGCTAAAAATAGCGCCGGGATGGAACGTAGAAACTGAATTTTCAAATTCTTATATGAATACTTATGAGCTTCTCCAGCTATGGCCATGGTAATTTCTTCGGATATCGAATCAATGTTAGCGGAAATAATAGCAAAGGAGAGAGGGAACGAGTTGGAGGAGATGGGTGTTCCCTATGACTCGAGTGAGTGGGAAGAGAAGCCTATCATGCAAGGAGGAGGCCGAGATGGAATGAAAATAAAACACGTCGAGGAGGAGGACGTCGAAGCCAATAGGAGCGGTGCTTTGAAAACTCGCTTTTCTTGGCGTGCCCGGAGCAAAGCTATATCACCATAGTGGATGAAGGGCAAGATAAAGAGAGAAGGTGGAATATTTCTTACAGGAATCTCGAAGCCTTCGGAGCCCTCTAAGTATGGGCCCTATTTTACCTTATAAAAACCACTAAGCAGTTGGATTGTTTATGAATCGTTTCAGATCAAAAATCGAAAAGAATACATAACGTTTTCTTGGATTTCTAAAGGGCTGAAAGTGTTCATTTTCTCGTAGGTTTTGAAGCTGAATACAGTCCTCATTATCGGGGAGTTCAATGACGGAATCAATATACTGATGATAGAATAATGTATGCGAGGGGCCGTGTCACACCTCGAAAAGCTGTAGAAAACACTCACAGTTATGAAAATCCGAGGAAATGTTATTCAAGAAATGAGAATGTTACCAATTACACGCATGAAACGCATCAAATTAGATTGTATATGAAGAAATTTGAAGCATAAATCAAACTTCACTAATATTAAGATCGCAGGTCTTGTATTCTAAAGATAAAGTAGCGCGGGGAATGTATTTTTGAATTTAGTTTCTCCTACAGCTGGAAAACCTGTCATAGCGTGAATATTAGCTGTTGCTTTTTTACATTGAAAACCTTAATTAGTATTACTACGGAAAATGAAAGATGTTAGTAAATTGAATCCCTAAAAATCCATTATATATCCAATCCACAATTACTATAATTATTTCCGAGTATAATATTCTATTGAAATAAAATTAAAAATTGGAATACACAACTTGTAACTAAACGACATTGTCTTAATAATTTAAATGGTCTGAAAATCATACTATCACCAATTTCGCCAATTAAATGTTAGTTTCATTCAGGGAAAAGTATGAGCAAGAGTACATAGCTCTTGCTCATATTTTTACCGAGGAAAGTTCCATTTTCCTTAGATTCATTAGTAATTGTAGGTGAATGTGTGCGCTGTAATATGAGAAGTATAGGAATGGCGAGAGACAAAATAGGGGGGAGGTCATTGGATAAGAGGGATAAAGAGAAGGTGGGGTCACATGCCACTGCAGGTCTCTCGGAGGAAAAGCAATCTCAGCCCGTTGAAGGAGTTTAGTGGATAGAGAGAGAATGGGAGTGAAGTGGGGAGGAAATGAGAGAACGCTCCTCTGTCTTGAGAGATTCACACCCGGGAGGACGAGGGAGACGGTCGCGAAGAACACTCCTGCTATTCTCGGAGGGAAGCTATCGCAACTGGCTCAGATTTCGGAAAGTCGTTTTTCTCTGTCGTTTTTCAATTTTTTTACTCCTGTGGGTTATCTTTCGACGAGTAAATAATACTGTGCTAGACATGAAATAAGGAGAGAATTACAAAAATTTTATTTAGAAGCATCCATAAAATCATTCTTATCTCTCGTACCTACAGGGTATTTTTTCCGATTTGACCCCAAAATATTATTTGGGAATTGAATCTGTTGACCTCAAGTCATGCCACAACACATAAAATGAGTCGATATAAATTGATAACTTTGAATATGCAATTACAATGCATTGATGCTTTAACAATAGCAGAATACCATGTAGCAAGTTTTCCATTGTGTCCAGAAAAATTTGGAAAATTCCAAACTCTAAAGGGGATAGCAAGTTCTTTTGAGCCGGTTCCTTCATCAATATGGCAGTAAGTAGGTGAAACAATCCTTGCCTAACATCCTGAAGGGGGATTTTAAGAAATAAAAAAAGACATCAATGCCTTTTGCACGCGGAAAATTGTGCATGCAGTTAAGTGGCGGCTGTTTATAGGACGTATTGCCAAGCTGAAGGAGCATTCTTTTATAAGGTGCTTAAGTCCTCGGAGTGAAACCACTGCTTCTTCCCAATACAACCTGTCACTAAGCGGTTTCCACCCTGAACTCTCCTTCCAAAGCCTTCCACATGTGAATTTAAATCCATACATTTTTGAAGTAAATAGAAACAAATGTTCTTTCACCCGATTACAAAAAATAAGTGAATAGAAAATATTCGGCAATAATAAATGTAATACTTGATTTCAAGTGCTTGTATTATTTAAATATCATTCTGTCTTGGTAATACAGTATGATCTGGCATTTTTTAAATATATTTTAAAACATTTCTTATAGCTTGGAATCATAATAATCATCATCGCTGAAAGTTGGTAAAATAGACACAATATTTGAGACTACCAATCCATGCTTGTTCTTAAAATTTAGTTCAAATGCAATATTACCCTCCATCAATACTAAAAAGTGCAAAATTATATTTAAAAAATATATTTTTTATAAAAATCCAAATTAATGAAAAATAAGAAAAAACGGCCCGTGACCCCTTAAATTTTTGAAAATTTGAAATATGATTCATGAGAATGTTGGCATAAGCTTAAGAACAAGATTTCAAATATAATAAACGAAAAACGTGGAGCGCAAGTAAGAGTAAAAAATGAATACTAGCTGGTCAATGAATATTGAAATGCCTCTCAGAGCAAGTGAATATAATCTTAAATACGAACCTTGTTTTTCGTGTATGACGTCTGAAATCTTGATCTTAGACTTATTTCATTGAATCTTTGCATTTTTTCATGAATCAAATTTCAAAGTTTTAATAATTTAAGGTGTCAAGGGCCGTAATTTTGTCTTTTTCAAAAAACTGAAAATATGTTTTAAAAAGGTTCTTTTTGTACATAAGCATTATTTATATTTGAGATAGTAAAATGTCAAAAAAATACCGTACTTAATCTTAAACATTTTTATAAGAATGTGAAAGTTTAAAAAGATTACTACTTCAGCAATAAAGGCAAAATACTACAGTTGGGGAGGTTGTTTCGCGTCCTTTTAAGGCGTAGGAGGCCGAAATAATATAAGCCATTGTTCGGAATTGGATGTGGAGATGTTGCGGGGGGTGTGGAATGTATGCCGGAGGCTAAAGAGATTGGACTGCGAGTAGAAATCGATAGAGAAAAGTGATACGTAGGAAGCGGGCGACTACTTGATTGCCCTCTGATTTCCCATGCTTTAAGAGGAAAGACAAAGTAAATAAGATAAGGTATTAGGTTACTCCCTTAAAGAGCACCAAAATGATTGCAAAAAGGAGAATATTTCAAGAGGGTGAAGCTTGATGACCTTTAAAAGGGGTGTCATGAAATACTGTGAATATAAAATGTAGCATAATTGGCTACGCATATCATCCGAGAACAACAATTTTCGCAATCACAATATTTTATGACTCTTTGGAAAATTGATGTGAAATGTGAAACAAAATTCAAAGAGAAGAAAATGCTACGTAATGCGATGAAAGGTCGATAAAATGGAAAGAAAGATCAAGATAGAACTAAATATCAAGTGACAGTTAATAATTCATTATGAAAAATAAACGTATTTTGAAATCTGAAATCATCAAGTGCTACTAAATTTCGCGAGGTATATTTACGGCAAAAAATGTTTGCATTATTAATCCAGAGAATTTTGTGCAAATAAACGTTATATCATTCAACCTAAGCAATGCTTTCAGCATATTGCCTCGTAAATGACAATAACACGGTGGGAAAATTCATTCTTAGAAGGAATTCGAGCGTATAAATTGTGTGTGAAATAATGAAATTATGAGAAGTCCAACATGTCTTGCTTGTACAAAATTAAAAGTGGCTGGCAGTTGGTATTTGTTTCGATGAATTAAAATACATTATTTTGCAGATTTGTTGACCACTACTAAATGATAAATATAATCCAATAAGCCAAAAGTGAAATCGCAAATGATAGCGAAAAATATCTCTGGTAAAATAAGTGTCCCTTAAATTCGAGCCGTAAATCGAAAATATTCGCAGGACGTTTATATTTCAGTGACCACTACTTAAAAATACACCAACTCATCGAAGAAAATCATTCCCTCCGCCAAAATAACTGAGGGTCATAATTCTACTCTCTCTCGCACTCTAACCTTCTCTGCATATGCAGATAAGACTCTGGCTTGAATGATTATTTTACAATCAACCACCACTTTTGATGACGAGATGTCAAATAAATTCAGGTTATAAATAATATTCTCGATAAAATTAGTATAAATTTGATAAATTACTGCTCGTATGCCTGACAGAAAATGATTCCTTTTTACTCAATGATGTACGAATATTTCAGTTTTTCATGCTAATAATTCTACTTTAGGTAAGTTTTTCTAGCATTAAAAATATCCTCCAGAAGCCAGAGTTCCGTGATTATACAAGGTAAGGCACAGAAATGAGAGTCACGGCGGGCATAGAGAAAGAATGCAGCGGTCGGATGCGGAGATCAGTGATTACGCGAGGGGTTGCTTGAATGGGAGGAAAGAGGGCGAATGAAATGGGGGTCGAAGCAGCGGAGCGCAGAGAGGAGGAGCGCCTTCATTGTGTCACCACATACACGTGACCATCGTGGGTAGAAGGGTTGCAACTGAGTCCATCGCGGAAAGGGTTGTCCGCGGAGAGGAAGAGGACGGGGGGGGGGGGGGGTAGTTTATTCGGCCTGTAGAGGAAACAGGGTGGAAGAGAGAGCCATTGCATTGCCATCCGGAGATAGCTCCCCGGACATTGACTTCCAATTCACTAGTTCCACTCAATGCAGCCACGGTAAATGCCATCGGGGACGAGTCGCAGAGGATTGTGGGTCCAGTGGGGAGAGGGAGGTTTGCCATTGGGGGAAGAGTTTGATGCTCAGATGGATTAGAAAAATAATGGACAGAGGCTATATGGAGGTAAAGGGTATGGGAAGAACTGATAGGATGTGGAACGATGAGGATAGCAGCTCTTTCGAGGATATACTATAGTTGACTGCAAGGAAATAAGAATATATGCAGGATCGTGATTGTGTGGATCTCGGGTTTTAATACGAAACAAAAATGATTCTTCTACTTCCTTCACTATTTCAGGGATCTCGTGGAGGAAGTAAGGCATTCTGGATGAGTGCAAACCTGTAAAACTCACTCCAAAATTGATTTGAGGAATTTTACATTTGCAGAACAGGGGCTAAGGTGAATGTTCAAGCACAGTGACCATCTTATTTATGACCAAAAACATTCTTTAAGTGGGTACTCTTTCAATTCAACGGGAAATAAGTTGATGCATGTGCATTCCAGTATGTGTACTTTAGTTACGTAATACTTCATTTCAAATAAATTCATTAGAAATGTGAATTTTTTTGGATACAGACAACATTTTGACATAGAGATATTTTTTCGATCTATATTTGGTCCGTATTTGCAAGCACACGTTTCAATATGAATCTGAAGAAGTGAACTACTAAATACTTCATAAGACGATTGCATATGCTGCAATTATGATCATTACAAAATATTAGAATTAATATTAAATTTTATACAGTGGGTTTTGATAGAGCATAACAAATTACCATTTTCATAGACATTCAGCAGGTTTAGCCATATTAAGAGACGGATTTCCAACGATAATTAAATTGTATTCGGAACTTAATAATATCCTATGCAGATGCAACTGGCAATACCTGTGAGTACTTTAAGTTGATCACATTTAGGCGCATTGTAATTTCATTTGTTTTATCTGCTCAAGGGCTACTCGGTAATTTCTTCCCACTCTTGCCCGAAGAACTCGGATATCACTTAAAATATTTTAAAATTGCAGACCTATTGCTAAATAAATTAAGATAGTATTATTGAGAACGTTAATAGAGGTTAAATTTTTTATCAAAATCCTCTATTAGTGCAATTAATTTTAAAACTGCCTTATTAATTGGTGACGGTAGCACTGCTGATGGTAAATCTTAGGGAAATCAAATTAAAACGTCACTTGTTGCAATACCAGTGGACTCCTATTAGAAGAGTCCCATTTGCTCCCTTGCCTCGAGGAATCGAAGGGTCAAAGCTCTCTCTGCCACGGGGGGGTATCGGAGGGGAGATAGACCGATATATACGGCTTGGGATGCGAGACACATGGATCTTGCTCTCGGAGGAGAAGTGGGAAACGTCAACGAACAGAGTTAAGGGAAGGGAGTCGCAGAAGATAGAAAGCGATTAAGAAGAAAATGTGATAGGTTGAGAAAACAACGGCTGTTTAGGGGATGGGTTTTATACATAGGATGCGGAGATAGGACCAGAGGAGATGAATGGTGTATTTCACTAATTATTATCAAGAATATAAGGTGAACATATGGGTAGATATTTAAAACTGACTAAATTTGAATAAAATTGGATATTCTTTTAAATCTGAGGGATTTTGCGCCATGTGCAGAGAGCAGCATAGGAAATAAATGGAATAAATATTTTAATAACTAAAATAATATAATTATTATAATTATTAATTATTATTATATAATTAATTATTATAATTATGTTAATAAACGTAATAATTTAAAAAAAAATTATCAAGAATATTAAGTAAACAGATTGGTTGTTATTAAAAACCGACTGAATTTGAATATAATTTAATATTATTTAGAATGTGGGTTTATGTGATGCGGTGAGGAGAGTAGAGGAAATAAATGGGGCAAATTACAATTTTGTATGAAAAATTTTAGGTAAGAATGTGAGTAAATATTTAAAACTTACTGAATGCTAATATAATTGGACACTTTAAATCTGCAGAGTATCTGCATAATCTGCGGATAAAGATGTGTAGGAAATAAATAGGGTAAATAACAATTTGTTATCAAGACCATTAAGTAAGCACATGGTAAGGTTTTTAAAACTAATTGAGTTTGAATATGATTGGATACTGTTTTAAAACTAAAACTGAGATCCTTCCATGAAAATCAATAAACAATAATCAGACCTTTTAAGCAGCTACACTATCATTATTGAGGAGATATATCTAATTAAAATGGACACAATCTGTAGCAGTGCTGCATTATAAATAAAATCAAAATAATCTGCATTCGGTATTGGACAAATCCCACCTTTCCTTGTGCACTTCATTGGCTCAAGGAATTGAAGGGCCAACGACTATCTCAGCTACGCACGAGATAGACTTGAGACAGATGGATCTTTCCCTCGGAAGATAAACCGAAGCGTCAACGGACAGAGCAAAGGGGGTCGCAAAGAAAGGTGGGCAGAGAATAAGAAAATTCTGGAGGCGAGGGAGATGGGTGTTTTTTTTTATATAGGATGCGGAGATTGGAACAGAGGAAGGAGTTGAAGAGGGAGGACTTAGGATTTGGAGTAGCAGTCGATTGTCGGGGTCCGATTGTCGTCGTCTAGACTCCGGGTAGAGAGGCGCCCCTATCGGAGGAACGTAGAAAGAGACCGCCACAGTGTTAGGGGTATGCGGGGAGACTGCATGTTGAGACGGTTCAGTTTGTGTGTGTGTGTTGGGCGGGAAAAAGATGGATGACGCGTGGATTAGAGTAAACGGATCGAGGGAGAGAGGAGAAAGCGGGAGTGGTTCGCAGAATATAAATGGCGTGGGGTGAAGAGCACGGGTGACTGACTCGGTCTCAAGGTGGCGCTGAGAAGGGATACCCGAGCAGCGACCCCAAAAGCAAACTGAAGGTTGAAAGAAATGAGATGACCAGACTACTGAACACCTGAACACGAGCCTCTATTTTTTACACCTACTCGTTTATATTATAGAGGATAACTTAATATATCTTTACTTATATTATTAAAATATAAAAATAAATTCAACTTGCAGTAATAGCATGATAAATAGTAGTAATTAATAAGTAATCAATGGTAATAGTTAGTTAAGTTAGTAAGTAATAAATAAATGCAGAAATATTTTGCAGTAATAGTTTGCAGAAATAGTATGATAAGTAGTATCAGTTATTTAAATTGGTAAGTAATAAATAATTGCAGTAGTAGTATGATTGCAGAAATAGTTTGTAGTAACAGTATGATAAAAGTTAGAAGAAAGTTTAATGCATGCGACGAAATAAGTTTTCGACAGTTGTTCCAATGAAAATAATTTCAAAATTGTAGATTAATAAGAAAGAAATAACAAATATCACATATCTACGAAATTGATACCATCTCCAATGGTTGGAGGTTGGAGATGATTGGCTGCAAAAATGTGAAGTTCACTTGAAGCCAACTCATAGAATAGCTAGTTGTTGTTTGCAGGGTATAAAGGTGGAGAACTAACAAAGGAACATTTACTGGGGTTCAACAACAGATTATTCGATGTAGAGGAGAAAAAACTCCGGTATGTCGAAAACGGTAGGTCGACGAATTACGAAAGGAAAAAATAGATAAGACGATAATTTGGTGCTTCGAAAGCCAAGTCAATGTAGAAGGTTACTCGGGATTTCCACCGGGTCAGGTTCTCCAACTCCATCTCGACCGAAGTTTCGACGAATGATGACGACCCTGATGACAAAGGACGAGTTTTCCATCGTCATCAAGGCTAAGAATAAATCTGTCCCTGGTGACGATGGACAACTCGTTCATCGGAAAAATCGGCCGAGATGGAGTTGAAGAACGTGACCCGTTGGAACTCCCGAGAAACCTTCAACAATCCTATAAGCCGGGAAAGCCTGCGATCATTCTTCAAGTCAATGTAATTTGACGACCCGTAATCAAAGTGGTTCAAAGCTCTTAGAATAAACGAAAACGAAACCTATATGAAGGTCTATGGTCATTTTTTGAGTAACTCTCTTGTTGAAATGTGTTTTTGATTATTTCTGACCTTATTATTTTACGGAGCTAACGTTTTATGTGTTTCGCGGGAATTGCTACAGAGCCACACTAAATGGTTAAAAGGTATAACTGATAACTTCAGGCTTTACTTTGTGAAACCTCTCCATATTGGAAAATAAGAAATAAAACTTTGTAAGGTTTACTATTATTTAATGACTTTTAATTCAATGTTAATTAACTGACAGTCACCTGACGATGTAACCAAGTTACGAAACCCAGGTCGTGCCCATAATTAAATAACAGTGAACCTTACAAAGTTTTATTTCTTAATTCCCAACATGGTTAAAAAGGAATTAAAAAATCGCTTCCCAACCCATTGCAAATGTTGAGATGTGCAAAATAAATATTCTGTTTGATTCATTGAAATAAAATCCATTATATTAGAAAGATTTCAACCAAAATGTGAAATCACAGGTCAAAAGCAAAAGAGTTGCAGACAAGACTGTTGAATATAGATAACCATGGCTACAATTACTAACAAGAATTGTAAGAATAAATTTTTAAAAAACAATTACCAACCACAATTATAATCTTTGATCAGAAGACGAAGCATTTCACAGGCATCTAAGTCACAAGCAAGTTGGATTTTGGAGTAAAAGGAAAAATATGAGGTACATACACCGTAGCCATCACTCTCATACCATCACGCTAATGGTATGCTCCATTGATCGTAACATATTTATTTCTGCAGTAGGTGTCAGAGCGGGATAATTTTCTTGAGGAGAGAGATTATAGCAAGTGTTTCACTGTACCCCCTCGCAGGTTCAACTTAAAAGAAGATGTAGTATCTCCTGAGCTACTTTTTCTTGGACGGGGCTGCCGAATATATGGTCCTAGAATTTTACGTATCATCCATTACGCTTGCCTAGAAGTCGAGAGCGGCCGCGCGGATGCATAAAACGGCGGTGATAACCTCCAGATCGATAGCGGGAAGAATAGTGGGTTTCGCATCTTGAATGCAGCTTGGACGGCGCGACTGGGTTATACGACGACCATCACGTACACTGCCTCAGCTCACCTCGCACAATTAATTCAATATCAGCGGTTTAGCCTTAATACTTCAACCTTTAAAGATTTAAATGCGACAAAAACTATTTTCACAGTAATTTTGGCTTCATTTTTATTACTAAGGATATCATTCATGTGTACAAGATTATAAACAATATAGCATCGCATTTAGTCGAAGAGAACATAACTTGGTACTGACTGGCAATAGTAAGATATAATAAATATTTTAGCTAGGACTTTTAATAAGTGAAAAAATGTTAATTTCACAAATTCTTATTTTTCTGATCATTCATAATTTTCTTTCGGAGTTTAATGAACAGGAATCCTTATAGCATGTATGAAACGACCCTAATATCTCTCGTTCTTCTATCTTACCTCACTTGGTAAAAATCTCTTTTAGGTACCAGGAAGCAAAACTATTCCATATAAAATGATATAATAGTATTCACCAGCTTTAAACTAACAACATATCCATAATATTTCTTTTGAACATTTTAAAATGATACTTTCATGATGACTCGGAAAAAAATTCCATAAGGAAAATATTGGAGGCATCCGAAATATCTACAAATTAAGAAGAAGAAATATGTCACTTAATAAATTGTGTTAACATATTTTTTATTTGTGTAAACCAATAAAAGTTTATAATACCGAGAAGGGGATTGGATAGTTTTTTAACCCTTTATTCTACTTACAGGAGACCGATTATTTGGGGAAAGATGGATATGTACAAATTATATCCTCTGTCCCCATGCCATTTGCTTATAATATTTTGCTGCTAAGTATGATTTGATATTTTCTCTATGACAAGGAAAAATTTAACTGCATTATAGCTCGCTTCTACCTCATTTTAACTCCTGTCAAGCTGGTGACGGTCTAATGAATAATTAAAGATAGCTGTGGAATTCACCTTCGAGTAATACAACAATTTTGGGGTCCTCTACTTTTATTTAGCAACAATATCATATTCTTTTGCTTAAAATAATTCTACCATCAAAATTTTAGTAGAAAATGCATTAATTAAAGTTTTATTTCATAAAAAATAATTAGATATATTGAAAGGGAGTAAGCCTTACAGTGAATTGAAGAAGGCAGTGCTCGAAGGAAAGGTAGGCTCCAAGGTTGCTTCTTTAGTACTTCATAGAAACCCACCTTAATCGGTAGAATATTAAAATAATAATAATGTAATAATGGAGGAAAATATAGGTGATTTTGTAACACGTTAAAAATATTTTTCACTGTGGAGTTGAACACCAGATGAATTTTTTCCCCGAAGAAAGAGAAGGAGGATTTCTAAATTCTCGCGCGGATATTCTGAGTGTAGTAAGGTGATTACTAACATATATCTCACTCAACGGACTATTTTCACTTAATAGTTTAATATTTCCGTTGATGGGGATCGTTCCGCCTGTAACTGAGGGGTATGGTGCCTTTACAAAAGATCCAGAATCCGAAAGAAAGCATGAGGGCAGCAGGGGGATATTTCATTCGTAGGATATAAAGCTTATTTACAATGAGGGAGACAGATGCCTTGCACAAATTGCATTTTTTCCGGAGCTGGCATGCTCCAGTTTTTCCCGCGAAACCTTTCCGTTGCTCCAGAATACACCGAAAGCCATTCGAAATAACTAAACAGCCTTTAGCTCAAATAACTAAACTGCTGTCTGAGCTTGAGACAGCAATCGGAGTAAGATTGAAGAGCTCTTACGTTTGGGAAACTTTGAATTATAAGCCTCAAATGAGGCTTGTACATTTAATATACAAATTATTTTATCAATCAATTTAATCTACTAAATTCGTTAAATAGTTCTACATTATAGGACTCTTAGAAAAGGTGACATAAATGGATAATGAACTAACGTAATCACTTGATTGACCAAACTTTGTAGATAAAGAAGACATGTATATATACTTAAAATACAAGTTTTGGCGGATTTAATAAATACATCCAACAATCCTGTACAAGTGACTAAAACCTCTTGCTTTTATGCGTACACGCATGCATAACTGCAAGTTACATCAGTAAAAAATTATCCGTTTTATTATAACATGCAGTTTAAAGGCTTGGTGGCTGGAATTACAGTTAGGACTACTAATTAGGCCCACGTGAATGTAGCGAAGGATATTCCAGCGACGTTCTTGTTGGAGAGGCAGGGGTCATGCGGAAAGGCATATACACAGAAAGGTAAAAAGTCTAGCGCTGTGGTCATGTCTTTTAAGTGCAGAGAGGTGCAGTGGAAGTGCTTTACAGAGATGAAGGAGTGCTGAGAGTGAGTAGAATATATACTGAAGGATGACAGAAATAGTGCTATATAGAAATTAGATGAGATAATGAACCACTGTGCAATTGAAAGACTGGAGTCTTTTTGAGTAGCTCTACTCCGTATATCTGAGAGTAAGAGATAGAATAAGGTCCCATAAATAGTATCGTGCTGTAAGAGCAGTGCTAAAAAGTGTTCGGCTATCCAAAAAAAAACTCCGCAGTTCGCACGAAAAATAAATGCGTGATGAGAAATTGAGGGAGGTATAGTACAGCTTTTCCTTTAGCCGAATGTACCATCACCCAACTCGCCACACGGTTGAGCCATCCTTCAAAAGCTCACCTACACTTTGAGCTTAAAGAGGGACAGGAAGGTTCTCCTGGCATTTAATTTCCACTCGTTAACTTTCTAGCTTACTTTTCGTCTCTGAGGTACCCTTTCGGACTTTACCGCTGAAATTAGCTCTGGGTGAAGTACGCAACGCTAGCGGAGTTGCATATACAGATGCTTAGAGATGCATATATGGGAAAGTAACACGTCATGCTCATATCTCGGAGTGGATTAAATAGGTACCTCTCATAGGGGGATGTAATGAGGTATTTTCATCGTTTCACTAAGACTGAAATTTGCAAGGCAAAAACTGGGCTCTCATATCAACTAACAATCCTCTTTGAATATTGTGACAAGAGACGTGATCTCCAAGAAAATAATGACCATTAATTATAAATACAAAAAGAATAATACTCTTACGGCCGAATGCGTGATGAAATGCATGCAAGCGAAATGGGAACCAGTCGACGCAGAATATATTTTAGGAGTAGATCATTAAATCTCAGGATTATAATTGGTTATAAATGGTATATATTAGCCACATATTTTTTTCAGTAAAATTGCGGGAATATTGCGTATGAGCTCGAGAACTCAGGTAAAAAACCGTAAAATAACAAAGAAACATACGCAAAACCTAAGTCGCATTCATGGTAAAGTTTTCCATCAGCAGTACCCTTGACTTATAGCCATTCAATATTGGTAATTGATTATATTTTGGTCATTACACTTAAAAATATAAACGAGAGTGTAAAAAGTATCTCCATAATTCTTTTATCAACACTTCATAACCATTCTCTCTCTTTTGGGTGTACCCACGTCACAGCTCGGACTACTGGCCTGTAGTTACGTCTTCCCTGCTGACCACCTTAGGGCAAAGATGCATCTGTCGCTCATTGATCTTTTTAAGTATAGTCCCCATTCACTTCACACTATGTGCGTTTAGAGATTATAATACCCAAAACTTGATCCTATCTGCATTTAATTTATTCTTAGCATTACGATAAAAACATTGCGAAACTAAACAAAAGCATGACTATTGAGTGCGAGGTAAGAGATGGACTATTATAGCGATAGAATAGGAGATGGAAGAAGGGAATAGTGCTTATGTGTAAATGCATATAAGCTAGGGATGGTCGGATCGGTTACCTCAGATCCAAATATCCGCGGATAATGCCCTTCATCGGATACATCGGATCCTAAGTCGCGGAAGACATCGGGTCTGTATCCGTAATTTTAAATAATTTCTTCAGTGCATCAACGCAAAATCAGTAACAGTTTAGGTCCTTAGCATGTAAAGATGTTTTTAAAAAACAACTTGAAAGTCTATAAAAATGATTTTTTATTTATAAAAATACTAGCTGACCCGGCGAACTTCGTACCGCCTAACAATCAATGAACTTACAGTTTACTTACACCATTTATAAATCAAGAGCGTCTGTATCGTTTTTAATCATGTTTAATTTATTATAATAAAATAAGGATACATATTCAATAAAACTACGTAAATGAGTACCAAAATTGCTTGTCAGAAAGACATTTTCTTTATTGAATCTACATAGGGTGGATCGGAGCACGTTTACGCGGATTTTTTTCAACAAATTTTCTTACATTTTAGGTTAAGAAATTTTGGGCATTGTGGTTTAATAAAGCAGTTCATGAAATAAAAATTATACGCATTCAGTTGTTGGCTATTATTAGCTGTGGTTGGTTATTAGCTGTAAAAAAAAATGTTTTTAGGTCCAAGTCTGTTGCATACACTTGGCCCATTCAGGGGGGAGATTGACACAACCCCAGACCGACGCTTGACTGATGCTCAAAATCGTGCAAAAAAAGCCCCTATGAGGCAGCATTCGCATTAAATGACCTAAGGCGCGCCAGTTTCAGTATCTCTGTTTGGAAAAAATGCTCTGCTTAAACGTACTGCATGCGTAAACGCACCACGGTGAGCCCTACACATTCGGGTTTAATATCTTGCGTCAAGCACCTTCTGATAAACAACAGTTTTTGTTTTGTTATCAGGCGCAAGATGAAGCTATATAAATATAGCGAAGCAAAGCAGTGGCGCAGCGAGGGGAGGTTTTGGGAGATAAACTCCCCCCCCCCCCCCCCCCCCAAGAGCTTAGAGAATTTTTTTATGAAATATTTTGTCATTAATATTAGGGGGACGGATGACTAACAAATAAAACATATTTAACTATTCACACAGTCGCAAAACCCACTATTTTGAACCATTTATCTTAAAAAATGTCTGAAGGAAGTGCCCCCACACTTCCCGCTTACCTTAGCGAGTTTTCTATACCCTACAGACCCGTGGTATTAGCTGCGCCCAAAACCCCCTATCCTAGCTACGCACTTGAAGCGAAGGAAGAAATACAGAGGATGGTTTATCGACTCGTGAACATGCACGTTAAATTGACCATGAGAAAATCATGGGTTTTCATTAGTACATGAGCACAAACAACACAAAAACTGAAAGACTGACCATGCGATTTTTTAATCGTTATCACGAATGCAACACGAATTGGAAATTTAATACGTTTAAGCTCAAAAGGGCATATGAGTTGAGATCATGGAATCTACGGAATAAGGACTTCCTCACCTTTGAATTTTCCTTTGAGTAAAGTTGCGTGAATCACATTCATTAGCAATTATTTTAATCACCAAATACGTTCCGTTGGATAGTTATGGTTGGTTTAGGCTTCGAAAGATCATGAACACAGAAATTACACTTTGCTGTAAATCGTGCCTTGGTGAGCCAGGTACGTCCAAGGACTTAAAATATTCAGATAGATAGTTGGTGATTTCGTCTTCGTTTGTTACACATTTAAAAGATTCGAATTCATGCAGAGTACGAACTATTTGAATTTACCTCGTTTTAGTCATCCACATCTTTGTTCTTGCTCGCTAAATCAACCATCTTTGATTCTTTTGGTGATCAATCATATTCTGGAACTCTTTGTTAATGAGCTCACCTTTCGCTGAAAATAATTTGTATTCATTCCAAGGAAATGAGTTAAAACTACTCGATTCCTCGACAGGAACGCGGACATTACGTTTGTAAACAATTGCTTGGAGATTTGTTTACAAACACGGTAGTGAAGTGTCAACTCGAGCTGGGCCACGGCTGGGCTTACAATTAGCTCGAATTAAATTTTTTAAATGTAATTTCAATTTAATTAATATTTTGAATATATTTAGTAATTAAAATGTTATATTGTTACTAAATTCAGTTATTAAAGTGGTAAAAACAAAACAAATTATTTAATTTGTAGTTTTGACCGACTTATCAATTGTTGTGTTACTATAACTCCTAAAAACATGTCCATAGGAAAGAGATGAATTTTTTTTGTGAAATTATCCTTTTTTTAATAGCCTATATGTTAACCCCGCCTGAGGCGAATCTAAAGAACCAAATCTCATTGAAATCGGTGCAGCCGTTCTCGAGTTATAAGTGTTCTAACTAACACGATTTTCGACTTTCTTTTATATATATAGATTAATATGTGTACGAAATCTAAAAAGCATTCCTTTGATTGTATGTACCCAGAATAAACTTCAATAATTACTTCGTTTAATAGCAGGAATTTGACATTGCATTTGGATCCGAAAATATCCGATCCGAAAGATTCGGCTCCGAAAATCAAGGATCCGATTCGAATCCGGATCCGAAAAAATCCTGGATCCGTCCACCCCTAATATAAGCATAATATGGGGATTACTACTTGCGGAAGCAGCGATAACATGTTATTTGTGTACCTGAGGAGGAGTGGCCGGGTGCGGAGGGAAGCCGGTTGACTGGAGTCGCCGCACCTGAGGAGGCCGCCGCCTCTGCACTCCCAACACCCTTCTTGTGGCCTCCTCGCTTTGCAGATGATTTGCTCAAGTTGTTGCTCTTGGCAACTGCTTGTTCGGAGTCCGAAGAAGAGGAGAGGGTGGGTGCCACAAGTCGCTCTGCAATGATACACAACGGAGACAGCGATGACGACCTCAACAAATACTGGCATCTAAGCAATGGATTGACAATCGTATTTCATATCACGTAAGGGTAAGAACAAAAATGAGAGATGATAGGCTCATATGACTAAGATGAAAATGGTGAAATCCGAGACCACATAACGACGAAAATAGCGTTTGTTTTCTCGTTTCTCATTCCCATTGGAAATCTAATTTCGATAGCAATTATTTATGTTGCAATTTATTTAATAAAGAAAAGTAAAAAATGTATTCCGCTATAGCTTGGTATTCCGCATTAAATGAATTATGTAGAGATACATAGTTTTTTACTTTTTATCATGCAAAACCGATTCCATGAAGTCACACCCGAGATAAAGAATTATGGTTTATAATATATTTTATTTGTTTCAATTTTTTTATACAATTATAGTATATTGTGTGCTAATTTCTTCCATTTTCCATAAGTATTCTTACGTTGGGGGACTACAAATGGCTTCAACTTTTGACTAGTATACAGACATCACGAGCGCTCTTCTACTATGCACAATCCCGAACACAAAAATCTTACCAACCAAAAGCCGAAAAGCTCCAAATTGACGACAAGTAACCAATATCACTGACCCAAGCCAATGCATTGGAAAACAACAAACCCTTTGATTTGGAAAGGATGGCCTTATCTACGGCACGGTCTAAGAGGAATATGCAGCTCATCAAGGAGGGGAATTGGACCTTTTATGAAAGAGTGCTCGCGGGTCTTGGTCTCCGAGCGTGCGTGAATTCCTCACGGAATTGAGTTGCGATGCAGTCCGTAGCGGTCATTTCCCCCGCGGAAAGCATTTTGATGCGTATTGCTGGGTAAGACATGTCAAAACTCAATGCAAAATCTCTCTCTTGGATAACCACAAAAATAAAAGAAATAAATGTGATTTTAACATAAAAATTGAGTAAAAATAGTATAAATTTTGGAATTGGGATGGAAATTCGAATTTGTTGCAAACTCAAAATTAAAAATAATAATTTACATTTATTTTCCATGGAATAATTTAAATTAATTAATATAATTTAATTAAATAATTTTATTAACTTAAATTTTAATGAAAAAATGCGAGCGTGCAGCCCGTGATAGAGAGATTATTTATACAATTCCATAATTTGAAAGTTTTTCAATTTTGTCACTTTCGGTTGGTTTGATCCGGTCTTCTTAAGACTTGTGTAAAGGATTTTGCTTCGGATGTAAGTAAATTTATTTTTGGCATCGTTAGACCCATCAATGCTCAAATTTTTGGATGATTCTATTTCTCCATCTGAGGCTTAAATTATATTATGAAATGAATTTTTTAATGAAAACCATACAGAAAATACTGCTATAGAGGAAGGAGGGTGTCGGTAGAACATTGAAGGTGGATATTGATGCAGTAACACTACGCAGACGGGTGGGCGTAAGTAACGGTGCGGGAGTCGAGAATTACTCTTCTTGGGACGGGTGAATAATGTCTGGGGATGAGAGGACCGCCATGAAAGAGTGCTGCTACTCACTCGGGAAAGAGGGAGATATGGGGATTAGCGAGAATGGAGATAGGGGGAATCCGACAAGAGGGATAAAAAAGTGCCAGCTTTTAGAATTAATGTTGTACTTAGGTTGAATGACTACACAACTGAGACACATTTTCATCAGAAGTTACACACTAATAAAGGTAAGTATCGAGAATAATGATGCTTTTGTTCACAATATTTCAATCAGGTCCCAGTTCATTTGAACCATTAATGAAGCATTCCATAGATTTTGATTTCTGAAATCCTGCACGTAAACACATAACTCTTCGTCCACGACAGTGATCACCAACAGTTATCAACACTAAATTCGTATAGGTAGATGGTTACTCTACATTTCGGTTTCTTAATTTCATCATCACTGGTCAATAATTCTAGGATTGGTTTGACGCAGCTCTCCACTCAGTTCTCCTATCAGCTAATCTATTCACTCCAACGTATTTCTTCTCTTTCACATCCTTTTTTACTAGTTCCATATATTTTGTTCGAGGTCTTCCTTTTCCGTTCTTGCCTTCCAATTGTCCCTCAACGATTGTCTTCATCAGGCCATCATGTCTCAAGATGTGGCCTAAGAGGTTGTTCCGTCTTCTTGTCAAGGTTTTCATGAGGCTTCTCTTCTCTCCTGCTCTTCTACTTTATGTTTTTCTCATTTAACATCCAAAGTAAAATATGGATAAAGGAAATACGTAGGATTACTCGAATGGAATGCATTGGAAATATGATAAGTTGCCGTTGTAAGCCTATGAACACAAATATCTTCGTTTGAATTAATTGCATTGAGCCCTTCTATGCACCGTCATTTTGTGAGTGAAATACAGCCTATATTATCTCCCCCAACAGCAGCCTCTCGAAATTATAAATGATGCATAAGAATGTAACTTCTACCGCAAATCTCTAATTCAACCCCCATCGATTAGACCCCCTTCACTCCACCACTCCGTGTCATCATCTTCCTTTTTCCGTCCCATCCATGGTCACTAATTACTTCCCACCACTTTATTCTCATAAAACCATTTACCCATCATCAAGTCTCGCTCGCTTGTGGCAGAGTAAGTTGAAGAAGTTCCCCAGACGCTTATTTCCGTGCAAGTATCCAATTGAATGGGCTTTCTTCTTTTCTTTGTGCTCACTTTTTTGTCGGGCGCATGAGCGAATCAGAAGATGCGTGGTTTTACCTTGAAACATCCTACAGCCACGGTAAAGCATTCATGCTACCCGTGAAGTACCTAAGCTAAGAAAACAATTGATAAGAGACCATTCACAAATGTGCTCGGTTTCAAAAAATTACTACCCATTTGAAATGAAATAATAAACGGGATAGAAATTATCAACCGTACATTCCAGAAGGAATTTAAAGATATCGAAAACTATCGTATTCAAAAATGCAATGAATAAAACATTTAATTTTGGATAGAAAGTAAAATTATAGCGACAAAAATATCTCCCTTTAAAGCCTGGTAAAAATTATAGAAAGACATAAAATTTCGAATTTATATTACCTAAGAACAATGCAATAACTGTGCTGGACATAAATACCGTGAAATAGAATGGTAGGCTTTCCGACAGATCTTCTTCAATTTCATTACTAGAAGAAAAATATGATAAAATTCATATTGTACTTGCAATGGTTAAAATGTGCTTTGCTTAAAAAACTGCAAATACAGTAGATTCCGTTTAATGGGTCCACCGATTACTTGGGGCAGCCGCTTAATTGGGGCAGATCTTGAAGAACAGAACCCAATAGAGGAATATTCCAGAGTATTCTCCGCTTAATAGGGATAGTATGCCGCTTTATTGGGACAGCATGCCGCTTTATTTGGCCATGAGTCGGCGACATAGACTCTACACTCGCGACTAAATTAAAATTGTTGGTTTCAGAATACTATTTTTTATATTTTCCTCCTTTGATCTACTCTTATTTTTCACAAGTGTTGCTATTCTAGCCCTATTTTGAAATCTCTTGTTGATAAACTATCCGTAAGGGGATAGGACTTTTCTTTAATAGGACTTAGTAAAAGACATTCATTCAGCATCGCCCGAGGCTGTTAAAAATATTTTCAGCTAAATTGTTATAATTCTTAAAAATGATAATAAATTAACTAAACTCGCTCATTCATTAATCAAACTAATAATTTAATAAACTTATGTTGCAATATAAACATTCTTTAGTCTTCTTTCTACCATTTCAAAGTTTTTTATGTCCATATACAAGAGAGTTCGCCTAATTGGGGCAGCCGCTTAATTGGGGCAAAGTGCACAAGTCCCGATGCGTCCCAATTAACCGGAATCTACTGTAATATAAACTAGATGCCGCACATTTTTCCTGAAGAAAGAATAAAATATATCTCATGATTGAGCTATGGTTTTTATTTCAATAAGATTTAACCCGGGTTAAAGGCAAAATAAACCAACGTCATAGTTGTACGTACACGCATTACTAGCATCTGTAAGCATTTAGTTAAAAATCAATCGTTAAAGATAATGTTAATGCTCGCAGCTCTGCTTATCGATCGATTGGTAAGAAAATGAATATCCAATGAGTATTTTTTCAATTATAGGGAAAACTAAAATTAAATCTATGCGGCAATGGTTAATGAACGAAACAATAAAAGTGATCCTAAAATTATTATTAAATCAGGGTCGCATTTAGGATTCCGATCGGAGTTTTTGTAGCGCATCAATGCGCAATCAATACTTCTTCTGTTGAGCGCATTAGATAAGGGAATTATTACATTTTCGAAAATTCTCTTGCACCACCATGGACATTCCCCGTAGATAAGAAAATGCAGGATATATATCGTGCGTAAATTGATATTTGAAATTAATACGACATTAAAACTCATGCTGGAACATCAAATAAAGTACAGTAAAATATTGCACTTACGAACATGTAAAATATTACACTTGGGTTATATTATGTAAAGTTAAAATTTGTCTGAACCTGATATCGCAGTTTAATGAATTCTTCAATTTAATGCCACCACCAAAATAAGCGTTACATGATAATTGAAAGACTTCATTATGAAGCTTAAATATTTTAACTTATCTGATCTGCTGTACCATATTTCGGGTAACGCAATGGAAAATTTATAAAATCAGTGATCAGTCACTTGAAGATATACCTATGTTAGAAAACCTGACTTGCGTCCATTTAGCATGTAAAAAAATGAAAAGTATAATATTATTTTATTTCCCATATTGCAATGGTACCACTAAGTATGTCATGAACTGTTCATAAAAATGAATGATTTAAAACACTAGTCCTGGTGACGATTGAGTCAGCGCTATTTAAGTATCAATCCAATTTTCCAACTCCTAGGTCTTCGTTGGAGGAAAAAAATTTAAGAAATATTTTTATTTCACATGTAGCAGAGTAATGGTTTCCCATTGTTGTCCGAATGCCACTGTACCTAGTGATTTTGTTTGAGTTATCTAGGGAAATACATCAACAGTGGACTCACCTTCTTTGCTGGCTCCACTGCGCACCTCAGTGGCTTTAGGGGGAAGTGATGGCATCGGAATCTCTGGAAAGGTGAAAGAAAAAACGAGAATTGAGGATTAGAATTCTTTCAGAAAATTGAGATAGATGAGAGAGAAAATGTGACAAACGAGAGGAATTCAGGGAGTTTGCGTTCACGGAAGCATTGAGCGAGTGCTTTTAAAGGAGATAAGTAGATATAAGATAGCAGTATTCATACCAAAGTTTCCAATTTCCTACCTTATACCAAAGGCAAAGCAGTGGTATATAAGGATATTTTAGAAAAAAACATCTGGGTGGATTGTAAAATAAAGTGTACAATAGCAGAAAAAAAATTATAATAAAAATAAAAGTTTATTTGCTGCGGATCTTTACAGTCCTAAAGGTATTACGGAAGTAAAGTATTAAACTAGGTTGAGCAGTTAGAAAACCATGAGAATTTATGATACATTCCGAAGAAGTTCAATAGACACATTCACTTAAACAAAAAATACACAGTATCTTAAATATTGCTATAACAACTTTCACCCATTATATAATCATACATGAGGCAATAAATTGAGTTCATATAGAGCAGAATGGATTTTGATAAAAATAAAATGGGGATAGTTCACCAAATGTGGATAAAAATTTAACAGAACCGTGATTCATGGTAGCATACACTACAGACCAAGTGTCTTTTTATCATTTACGAAATTTATTTACAAGGAAAAGGTGGTGCAATAAAGTCATTATTGGCCCTAACCCATGCGGCCTACCAGGAAGTCAATAACGCGCCCAAACCGTCGCTGGAGCGCCACGTACATTCAACCAAGAATTCCATTTTATGCTGTGCCTCAGGAGTTTTCCCTGACTTAAATCTAACTTTCATGAAATTTCTATGACTAATAGTCCCGAGTTTAATTTCCCTTTCTTTTCTGAGCGGTATGATCCCTGGTTAGGAACTAAGATATAGGGCTGTATCGAAAATAATATCTAAAGATGGCTTACTCAGTGATTTAGCATGTGGGATAGTTTCCTAGTTAATTGTTAACTTCTAAAATCGTAAGTATTTGGGAGTCCTGTCCATGATATAAACCTAAGGTTAAAATTTGTCTAAGTTCAGCCAAACATTAGTGAAGTTGTTGAATACGGACCATCAATTGCTATCACATAATTCTTAGACGAATGGAATATAGCAAAGTTGATTCTTTTAGAGTATCAATTTCATTCAGCATGTATTTTGGACTTTGACTTGAAAGTACAACATTAGCCAGAAAGAGAGGACATGAATTCTTTATTCATTTATAAAATAGAAGCCAAAATTTATATTACTTGACCCATGAGCTCAAAAATTATTATTTAGCTATGAATTGCCAATATCAGCTTTCATAAAACCAGTTATTAAAACTTTATAATGGCTACATCTGCCCTCACATATGAAGGCCAGACTAAGTAAAAATATAGACAGATAACTGGCAGAATCTTGTATTCTTCGTATGCTAAACCTCTCAACGTAGACAGAATGTCAAGGGAATAACACTTAGGACCAGAAATGCGGGTGCAATGGTTCTTTGGTAATGGCGTGAGGCAAGGGCATACAGAAAGGGTCAGGGGCGGTGGAGGTCTGGTATCAAAAGCCACAAGGCTATTGAACAGGAGAAAATAAACGCGACTGCTCGATAATGTTCGCAAAAGGGATCCGTCTCGACCGCCGTCATGACCACCCTTGCATATAACTGCTGCAGTTTCAGGAGCGAGGACGGGTAGAAAAAATAAATATGAGGGAGAAAAATTAATAAAAGTGGTCAGACGGTGATAGCGCTGTGGGAAAAGAACTAATAAACCGTTCGCCCATTCTATGGGTATGGCGTAGGAGCATCGCGCGGGTTGGTATCACATAAAAAAGGACGTGAACAAGTGAGGGAAATAGGTCTTTCCCAGCACCGCGTAATGTAATAGTGGGAATGAATTATGATGAAATTTGGTGATAAAGGGAATAAAACCAAAATTCTTCAATGAAGGCTAAAGATTACTGCATGCTATGGCACACTAAAGAAAAAATATTTGAAATGAAAAGAAATATAAATGCCTCCTCAAATAACGAGGATCAACGATTTCGCATAGGATTTTAGTTTAGAAAATCTGCTGACTTACGCATTGTATGTCTACGCATTGCCAACACTGGGTAGGTACTAATTGTAAGCCTGATTGATACAGGGTCGCAGGCTTATGGGGCAAGGGCAGTGTGCACCAGAAAACATTCTAGCATTACTCATGATAAATATCATGCTGAATAAAAACGCAGATTCAATAGAATACATGAATTTTTTTGAATTTGAAAATTCTATTGCAATATTGGGATTATTTCTTGTAACTATTCAATTTCTAAATTCTTCGTGCATATTTATTATTATGTGCGCATAACCTCTGTCGATAGCTATTTATACGAGCAGGTTCCGCAACTAATCACTGAAATCATTTAGGTTTTTCCCCTAGCACTTAATTTCATGGAATATTAGTGAATAAAGACTAGCCCACCGCTGACAATGCCTTGCCTACATTTGTCTTCATACTTTAGTAAAAACTCATGGATGAAGAATAGATAAGCTCATATGGATGAGAATATGCGCAACAGTAAAATAATTCATTAAAAATTGCAGCATGTAAATGCATTGTTCGGCTCCTATTTGCTTTTTTAAGATAATATTCCCACACAGCAAAACTGCAAGACGAAATATACAAGGGTCAAGGAAAAATGATTCCATTATTTACGAGCACATTTTGCACATATCATCCCATTGCGTAGTTATATTTGGTTTTTAAACGTTTCAACCAAAAACTTACATGAGAAAGACCTACACGTGCATGTCATAGTTAATTTACAGTTTTAATTTAAAGTCCGGGCTACGCGAATGGTTATACTCGTCAAAAAGGTCACATCTGAATTCAATTTTTTGTAAGCACGCCGGAGAAATATCTGACGGCATAATTTAAAGCATTTGGGATGATAAATTTAAGCGAAAAAATGTTGTTTAATGCTTTTTAGATACTTCTGCTGATTGATATATTTTATCCAAATATAGGGCAAACCGGAATCACAGTGATTCCAATTCAAGTCACGTTTTTTCACGAAGATCCGTAAAGTTAATGAATATCGATGCCTATCCTTTTGTAGCACCAACTGACACAGAGTTATTTACCTCAACGAATATATCACCGCTGTCGTTACTACGGGGTATGTCAAAGGTTTTAGGTATCATCAAACTCGCTCAACTGCTATAAATATTTCCAAAAAATGCAAATAAGGCATAATTTATTCTTCATAGAGGCAATGGAAGTATTAATATTTTTGCTGTTAGTTGAAAATTCGAACTGAGCACAAAAACAACATCAAATTTTTCCGTTTTTTGCCATTTTTCGATGAAATAATAATAATTTTTCTTTACGCATTGCTATTGTTATCATAAAAAAATATTTTGCCATAAAGGTTCAAGGTCTACTGAGTAGGTGGGACTTTCAAAATCTGAAGATTTGATATAGTATCGTTAGCTATTTATTTCTCCTTTGTTTTCATAGCTTAGCTTACCGTAGATTAAAATAGCAAAATGTATTTATAAATATACCTAATAAATCAAAAATACTCTCTACTTAGTTTACCTAAATTTATCTTGAGAGTGAGCAAAAAAAATTGTAATTGACCGAATGCAAGAGAACACATCGAGAAACTATGTCATTGGATGGAGAAGAAGATGAAGAAATTGGAATTTTTTAATTATCAAACAGTTTGTGTGATCGGAACACACTGTTTGATTGACAAAAAATTAATGTCATCTAGTGTGCTACAAATCGCAAATTTTTCAACTTATAGCCATTTTAAACTATAAATACGACTTTTTTCGCACCAAAATAGCGATGAGGCACTCGAACCTGGGTGTACCTAAAAGCGGCAAGGCTTCAGTGAAAAAAATTCCACTTGATCTCCAGTGTTGCAAATTTACTCTTTTTTTCTCCAACTTACTATTTATTGATATAGAAATCAATTGAACACTAGCTAAATATGAGAGAAATATAAAAATAACGCCTTACTTTTCCCATTTTAGGAAGCATATATTAATAACCAATTGAGCAATATGAGCAGCAATATGAACGAGGAATAAGTATGAAGAAAAAAAGGAAAGATGGCCAAAATTGAAACGTAAAAAAATACTTGAAGGAGACAAAAAGTGTTTTTGGATGCATCCTGAGAAGTGGTCCAAGCTTCAGTAGCCATTTCCAGTGCTTTCTGTGGGTGAGCTTCGCAGTCCTTCCCTTCACCTCCCAAAATCCACATGCGAGTACAGAGAGAAGGGTACGGACAGTTTCATTTCGTCCTCCGAAAAAATCCTCGGGCCACGTGTTTGGCCGAATATTAAAGTTTGAAGTGCGAAGTTTTGAGCACGGCGGAGGAGAGGTAAGGGGTAAAGGAGCTGTCAGTTCGCTACCAAGGATGAAAGTCGAGGCTTCAGCACACACTGTTTTGATTTTCATTTCTGCATTTCCTTCACTTCTTGCTTTGAAACTCAAACCTGCAGCTGATTGGTTTCTGTTCGAGAAAACTTCAGCAGCGAAGGTCAACTGCACCATCAAAGGTATTTGGTTACGCTATAATCAGTATGATTTTAAACTTTCCCGTCCAACAGAATGTTTAAACTTTTCTCGGGTTTCCGAGCGGGTAAGATATTCGAAGAACGGTTTATGGTTACGACTAGTGGCCTATTCTCCTGACCACCCGAAACGTCTCGCGCTCTTCGAATATCTTACATGCGCGAAAACCCGAAAAAAGTTTAAATACGTTAAGGCCGTTTTATACGGTGCACAGAATTGCGCAATCTGACGTACGTGCGAAGGCGCAATCAGAATTGCGTCGTGTAAAACCGTGAATTGCTAGAACACATGGGAGAATGCGGGGATACGAGACGGCAAAATAGCCCGTTCTAATTTCGTTCATGCATTCGCGCAATTCCACGCCATTTTAGAAATTAATGCAGCTCTAACCTGTGCAATTCCGTGCCCCGTGTAAAGCGGCCTTTATAGTCAGTATTAAAATTGGGAGAAAATTTTCGTGGGTTGTGGTTACGGAACGCACGACTATTCAACATAACTCGTTACTATATGCTGTAACCATCGAACTTGCTTAGCCCTTATTATAACCTGAAGCTGTATGAACAAGTTGACCTTATATCATATTGTATTTGTAATTTTTGGAATTTTCCCATTGTTATTTAAATAAGTGAATAACTTTATCTATTTCAATCACTTTATTCGGTTCAACTCGATTAATTTTAACACTTTCATATAACTGTCTAGAGTAAATAAAGTGCACAGAATCCAGCTTGAATTAATCAAACAAGTTAACGCAATTTATTTTTAATCCACGCGCGTCACTAAAATATGGGGTAAGGACAGTTGGTTGAGTCGTGTCATGCAGAAAACGGACAATAAATATTTGCAATTCTTGGCCTAAAGAAAAAATTGCACTATGTATTTCTCGATTGAAGGCGAAAAAGGAGACGTACATTTTGCCGATCAAGCAGGAAATTGAGAACTGGGGTGAAAATATTTGATCCGAAGAATAAATTAAATATCTTGATTAAAGGAGCGTTACTGTGATTTTGATACAAGTTTCTGATATTATTGTACATGTATTTAGTCACCTTATCTAGTTTTCACTTCCATAGGTCAAGTATTCTCTTTCTTTCATTTGCTCGTCACCCTCGTGAAGCAGCCGGGATGATCAGTTAGTGTTATTGCAGGTCTCCTTCTACTAAGCACAATTTTGGAGGGATACTAGTAACTCAGTCGATTACAATGGACGACGGATCACTGATTTAACCCTTATGCGTAATTCTGGGTACTCCTTTTCATATATTATCTAAAGGGGGGCGAATTTAATAGCCATGAATATAAAGATAAAATACGTTTTGAAGAAGCAAGGATTACGCAAGCATTAGGGCATGCTTTAGGGGCTGATGATAGCAGACGGTCAGGAAATAATATATGGACAAGAGTGTTCAACGCATTAGAATAGAATTAAATTCTCCGCAGTCAGCCTACAACATAAGAAAATGAAAAAATGTACGAAGACCAACACAGACCATGGACCTAACGTTTACAGTCCAATGCAGCAGGGATAATACCAAAATGTCCTCACCTGCCGAATTTGTGCCCTGGATTTCTGTATACACGGTAAAATTATTCGCTAAATTACACCTCTTTAACACATACTCGACCACCAGGTGTGTTTCATCCCGGTAGTCATGACTAGCGTTCGCTGCAGCCTGGACCTTTGAACTATTATACTCAACGAGGAAAAATAGTTGGCTCGCATTTATATTGCACTCTTATCCACCTTTCCACCGATTTCAACAAATTATCAACAAGGTTGCGAGAATCGCATTCAAAATATTTTTAGCTTCCTGCTTGTCACATGGGGAAACATTTCTAGATTTGGTATCTACCAATCTGGTAGATACCAAAAACCAAAATTTCGGATATATCCAAAGTGCTTAATATTCCTGGCGGCTTCGTTTTTTTGGTTTGCCAGTGTAATACCCGAAAAGGGAATGAGGACACATAAGTTCGTAAGTAATTTATTTTATTGAAAATAAATTTGTAAATGCATAATTCCCATAAGAAACATCTGTGATATGAGAGAAAAATACATTTTAAAGATAATGTTGTTGCGGAAGGAAAGCCGGTCGGACAATATAAAATTTTCAAATAATCATAAAAACTAAAACATGGAATGCATGAAAGCGTAAGACCATCTATACATTAAGAACAATATAGTATAAATCCGTCATCAGGTGTTGGTGGGTTATCTATTTTTTCATCTATAATAAATATTTAACTGGAAAACAGGACCAGAATTAGCATAAGACAGCATAAAAACCTAATGAAAAACGCTTTGAAAAAAATTGGCCAGCGATATTAGCTGAAGGTATATTTAAACTAGCATAATTTAAACTCGAATGGTGGTAAAACTTAACGATGAAAGTAAAAATCAAATACTTAGTATAAATTCACCTCGGTATCGCGAAAAATATCAAACCTTTGTAAGGGACAGAAACAGCTGAGTCACTTCCGTTCCCAACCTTTTCACGCCCCAACCCATCACCTACACTCTCTTTCATATTCCTTCCCAAGTTTCTGTCTTTGCGAAGGGTCGGATCGCTTTACCTCCGTGTATCCAGTGGCTGCTCCAACCTCCCGTGGGAAACTGCAGAGCTTGGTGAAAGAAACACGATGGCTGAGGAGGGAGAAGGAGGAGGAGGGGAGGTCAGCGAAGGCGGGCTGTTGAGAGGCGTTCGTCGGTAGTCGGACGAGTGGAGGCGGAGTATGTAACTGAGGACAATAATAAAATCATCTCTCCGTAGTCTATGAGTTTCCTTTCAAAAATCCCTGCCAATTGATCGGCGATACCCCTTAGAGCATCCGGGGGCCTTACACTGGTGTCAAGAAGTGCGACAATTGGCATATTTTTGGAAGGACTCATTGATTACGATGGCGGCGAGAGTGAGCCTGGGAGGCCAGGAGATGGATTTGCAGCAGGCCATTACAGAGATGAGCAAGAAATTACGCGAGCTCGAAGCGGATAACGAGAGACTTCGGCGGACGGGGACAGCTGCTGGGGAGGAAGGCGGGCGGAAAAACTTCGGCTTGCTTTCGGCGACTGAAGCGTTCTCGGGAAGACCGGAAGAGTCCGTAACGGCCTTTCTAGACAAAGTGGAACGCGCAGCCGATATGGGGGGCCTCTCTGACGCCGACAAACTGAATGCAACGATCCTGAAGTTGAACGGGGAAGCGGCCGAATTTTATCATAGCAAGGAAGAGTGCCGAGGGGCCGCGACGTTCGAGGAACTAAAAGCGCAGCTCTTGCAGCGGTACCGAACGAAACGGAGTACCCGTTTTTTTCGGGAGCTGTTAACCAACATAAGAAGGGGCATTAGAGAAGACGTGGAAGCCTTCGCAGACAGGGTGCGAAAAATCAACAGCCAGACGTATGACGTGGCCGGGCCCGCGGAGCATGCCGCCGCGACGCGCTATGAGGCAGATCAGCGCGCCCTTGACGCCTTCCTTAATGGTCTCTCAGGGGAAGTGGGCAGACAGTGCCGGCTGACGTCGCCTCAAAATTTTGACGAGGCGGTCGAGGCCGCCATTAGGATCGAGGAGGTGGAGAGGCGCCCCTTGAGAGAGGAGCCTGCGAGCCGCCATGTCTTCCGGGCTCCAAGGGAAGGTAAATGCTTTAACTGTGGCGAGATGGGGCACATGGCGAGGGAGTGCCGAAATCGGAGGCGCTGCTTCAACTGCGGAGGTGAGGGCCACATCGCCCGGGAATGCAGACGGAGGCAGCAGACTACGGAGTTAAACGACGGCGGGGCCGGCAACGCCGCCAATTCCGGCCCCTACTAGATGTCTTCCTTCCGAGGGTGGAGAAAAGAGGCGGACCTATGGATTTGGTGGCGGTGGTGAGCATCGGGGGAAGAAGGGCCAGGTTCCTGTGTGACACCGGCGCTCAGGTATCCCTCGTGTGCAGTGATGTGTGTGGGGATGAGGGTATTAAACGGTCCCCTTATCGCGTGAAGGGCATTACTGGTGATGTGGTGAAAAGTTATGGGGAAAAGGTAATTGAATTTTTTGTAAACGGTGTTCAATATAAGTGTTGCATGCAAGTTGTGAGTGAACTAGGGGATTACGAGGGGATATTAGGTTTAGATTTCCTAGAAAAGTTAGGCTGCTGTATAAACATTAAACAGGGAACACTCTCCGTAGGGAATGAGACCTGGGGTTTGAGGGGCAACCACGGGGAACAAGCGAATGTAGGAATAATGAAAGAAATCCGAAAGCGGAGTGACACGGGGTTTTTAATCCGGTCAATAGAGACAGAAACATTGCCGGGTAGATGTGAAAAACTAATTAGTGTCAATGTACCTGACCTACAAATCCCTATCGGCGCTGATATCCTTATCGAACCAAACTTTGAGGATCTGGAGGGCTGTGTAGTGGCTAGAAGCATGTCAAGAGTGAATGAAAACCGTGAAGTAATTGTTCAAGTAGCTAACTTCAACGAAGGAGAGGTAACGCTAAGGAAGGGAACGATTTTAGCTTCCGCTATACAATGGGAAGATAGAGGGGCGGAAGAGGAAGCTGATTGGGGTCCGCGAGTGCATGCGGTGCGGCGTTGCGAGGGCGAAGTCTGTTTTGCGGATAAACTTGTGCATTTAAACTGCGGAGAACGTGACGTTCTATTGCCAATTCTTGAGGAATATAAGGATCTGTTTGCCGGTAAGGGTCTTCCACCGCCGACAAAATTGGTGACACATCATATTCCAACGTCTAGCGAAAGGCCAATCTATAGGAAGGCATACCGCACGCCATTCCACCAGAAGGAAATAGTCGATAGGCTAGTGAGGGAGCAGTTAGAGGCGGGTGTCATAGTGCCTAGTACCAGCCCATGGGCCGCCCCAATTGTTGTTGTCCCTAAGAAATCGACTGATGGGAAAGATTCGTATAGGTTTTGCGTATATTACAGGGCATTAAACGCCATTACGACTCCTGATGTTTATCCCCTGCCGAATATAGTCGAGACCTTGGACTATTTAGGGAATTGCCGATACTTTACTACGATGGACTTAACAAGCGGTTACCATCAAATTCCAATGGACAGAGAGTCACAACCAAAAACGGCATTTAATACGGAGAGCGGGCATTGGGAATATACGCGAATGCCGTTTGGGCTACGCAATGCCCCCGCCAGTTTCCAGCGGCTTATGGACAGCGTTCTGCGCGGGCTGAAACCGGCGCATTGTCTCGTCTATTTAGATGACGTGGTAGTGTTTAGCTCCACAATTGAAGAACATGCCGAACGACTGAGGGGCGTTTTGGAGAGACTGAGAATCGCAGGTTTGACTCTGAAATTTGATAAATGCCACTTTGCCCACGACAAGGTGAATTACTTGGGTCATGTGATAACGAAGGACGGAGTTTTTCCCGATCCATCGAAGCTTTCGGCAGTAAATGAATATCCCACGCCCAGTTGCACGAAGGAACTACAGTCCTTCCTAGGTTTAGCCAATTACTACCGGAGGTTCGTGAAGGACTATGCCAGTATAGCAAAGCCCCTGACGAGACTGCTGAAAAAGGGGGCAACTTTTAGCTGGTCAGACGATTGCGAAGTGGCGATGAGGGAGCTTAAGTCAGCGCTTACTAAAAGCCCTATTCTAGTGTACCCAGATTTCAGAAAAACTTTCATCCTTTCTACGGATGCCTCAAATTATGCCTTAGGCGCGGTTCTATCGCAGGAGATAAACGGAGAAGAGCATCCCGTCGCTTATGCCTCTAGACAATTGAACAGCGCCGAAACAAATTACTCAGCCACGGAGAAGGAACTCCTTGGGGCCGTATGGGCTACGGGACATTTCAGATGTTATTTATTTGGTCGAAAATTTAAAATCATTACAGACCACGCGGCCCTAAAATGGCTATTGAGTCTTAAGGATCCTAACAGCCGCTTGGTAAGGTGGACGTTGAAATTGAGCGAGTTCGACTATGAAATTATACACAAACCAGGGAAGCTTCATTCAAACGCCGACGCACTCAGTCGGAAGGTACGAACGGTTGAACGAGGGCTATGCGACGAAATAATTGACTATCAGAACGACGACGCCGAATGCAAACGGTTGCGAACGCAGATAGGATTCTTTGTGAAAGGGGGCGTTCTCTATAAGAAAACCAAAGATGGTGAGAAAATAGTGGCCCCCGAGAAATTGAGGAAAGATATAATTAAAAACTTCCATGATCATCCATTGTCGGGGCATCTAGGGGTCCGGCCTACACTCGAGAGAGTGCGGGCATCATATTGGTGGCGAAATTTAGCGAAGGACATTAAAGAAGCTCTTAGAGACTGCGTCGCATGCCACCGTCGAAGCCCTTACGGGAGAACAAGGGCACCCATTCAGGAATTACCCTCTTCCGATAGACCATTCGATTTCGTTTCTTTGGACACCGTCGGGCCCCTTCCATGTAGTGAGAATGGTAACAAATACATTCTATCTATTATTGATAATTTTTCCCGTTACCTAGAAATGATTCCTTTACCGGACCAGAAGGCGGAGACGATCGCCTCGGCATTCGTGAGAAGGTGGATTCTAAGGTTTGGGGTACCGGTCAAGGTTCTCACGGATCAGGGTGCAAACTATATGTCCGATTTCTTTAAAAAGGTGTGCGAACTAATGAAAATTTCCAGACTTCGCTCTTCTCCTTACCATCCAGAATCGAACGGGAAAGTGGAGAGGGTACATAGAACAATTGCTGGTATACTTAGCCACTACGTTAACGACAAAAACTCGGACTGGGATACCTGGGTCCCGTACGCTGTCCTCTGCTTTAATACAAAAATTCATCGCAGTACAGGCTTCTCGCCTCATGAAATCGTTTTCGGGCACGTCATGCGATCTCCCTTCGAGTACTTTGAACCGACATTGGGTCGGTTTGACAATAAGTATCTTCAGGGATTGAAAGAGAAATTGGAGACATTACGGAGTAGATGTGAGATCAATGACGCGCGCGCTCGCCGGGAGAGGGCGGCGGTTTTTAACAGGGGGACGAAGGACGTGGCATATGAGTGTGGTCAATACGTCTACCTGAGTGACCCGTGCACGAAGACAGGTGGAGCGAAAAAATTCCATTACCCGTGGAAGGGGCCCTACCTAGTGACGGAAGTGATTCCCCCGTGCAACGTGCGAATTCAACTCCCCTACAGATCTCTTTTGGTGCACAAAAATCGCTTAAAGTTGCATTTAGGTAATTTGCCAACTCTAGGTTTTCCCCCGTGTGGAGAACGTCGTCGAGGAAGACCACGGAAACACCCCCCCACCAAATCATCGGAAATTGTGCGTGGCCCAGCAAGCCCAATAGGAGACACTCCCTTTTCCCATATTCCCCCTCGCCCTGGTGTCATGTCTCCCCGATCCCATATATTGGCCGAGTCGGAGAACGAAGAACGGTGGGAGGAAATGAGTCAGGTGTCGACATCGTCATCGGAGGGCGGAGAGAGACAGGAAGCGGCGACCCAAGAGTCTGGATCGCCAATAGCCGAGAGAGAACGAGCAGAAGAATCCTCCACGCCGGAGAGCACGGAGGAGCAGAGATACCCGTCGACGACCGAGTCTCAAGCAGCTGCCCGGCAAAGGAGCCCTTATCTCCTGAGGCCCCGACCTACCCCTATGCCTCCAGAGCCGTTGGGTGTACGAGAGGGCACTCCCCGTAGAACCCCAGCGAGCTGCCTACCCAGCGAGAGCAGTACTCTAAGAGAGTACGCACATTCCAGTGAAGGCCGTGAAGAAGACGCCAGTGCCCTTGCTTCTCCCATTTCCACACCCCGTACGCCAGCACATACCGCGGAAGGCCGCGGAGACAGCAGGAGTAACGACGCAGATGACAACATCCTTATCTCTCCAACCCATCCCGCCCGCTCACCCTATCTTTTGAGGTCGCAAACCAGACCGTCCTCAGAAGGGAAGACGTAAGTGTTAGTGCTTCGGCAGAGAGAATTGTAAGAGAAGAGAAAGCGTAGAGTTCGCGTTAGAGCGTAGAGAGAAGAGAAAGAGTAGAGCTGTCTGTTGATATCGTGTGTTGTTATCGTGTGCTTGTTAAGTGGGGCCGCTGTGTACTTTTTGAACAGCTGGCCGAGAAAGTCATTTAAGATTTGTGAGTAAATTATGTCTTTTCGTGGAACGAACAGTTTTTTTTATATAGTATGTTACGGAATTTTGAGTTTTCAGTATAATCTACTGGTTGTAATTTTTATGGAGCTGTGCAATGTTAAAAGTGAAAATCTTTGGTTATGAGATGAATTCTAATTAGTGGGAGACAATCAGGATATTTTCTTGCTTCTGATTATGTTTGGGTAGAATTTCAATGAATGAACATTAACAAATGGATGCATTTGCAATGCAGTGTTTTTCAATCTTACGTATAAAACCTTATTTCTCTTTCTCTCTTTTATTTGCTATTTTAGTGTTTTGCTGGAGGATTTTGTTTTGACTAATTAGTGCCTTGGGGACATATAATGTATTTAGCCTCTGTGTCATCACCGAGTCCACCCATTCCAAGGCTCCTTGTATTTTATTCTTTGTGTTCTCCATTTCCATGTACGGCTTTTTCACAGGATTCAATGGATGAAGCAGACGAGGCCTATAATCAATTAGATTAAAGGCAGTTTGAGGGGAAAGTGATGTAAGGGACAGAAACAGCTGAGTCACTTCCGTTCCCAACCTTTTCACGCCCCAACCCATCACCTACACTCTCTTTCATATTCCTTCCCAAGTTTCTGTCTTTGCGAAGGGTCGGATCGCTTTACCTCCGTGTATCCAGTGGCTGCTCCAACCTCCCGTGGGAAACTGCAGAGCTTGGTGAAAGAAACACGATGGCTGAGGAGGGAGAAGGAGGAGGAGGGGAGGTCAGCGAAGGCGGGCTGTTGAGAGGCGTTCGCCGGTAGTCGGACGCGTGGAGGCGGAGTATGTAACTGAGGACAATAATAAAATCATCTCTCCGTAGTCTATGAGTTTCCTTTCAAAAATCCCTGCCAATTGATCGGCGATACCCCTTAGAGCATCCGGGGGCCTTACACCTTCATAAAATTTAGCGATGAGCTAGCATGATAATCACAAATGGAAACTTTCGATAAACAGTATATCAATGAATATCATTCTTACATTTATGTTAAATACTTAAGAAAGTAATATCCGAGTAGCTTTTAATTATTTAAACTCGAATATTTATCCACACTAATAATTTAAAGAAATTGATCCAAGGTCAGAGAGTGCTTTTCGATTAAAATAAGGTAGACTTTTCCTATTTACCGTAAGACAATAAATTATCCTTTGTGTTATAGGTGACTCGATTAAATGGTGATATTGAACGCTCCAAGTAATTTACGCAAGTTGCTCACAAATCAAAGAAAACTCAATCAGATAGAAACCTTAACTGTAACTTTTTCAAGGAAAACATACTCGATAAACCAACGATAAGGTTACAATGAAGAAGACTAATTTTGACCAAATTTCATTAAAGGATGTGAACCTCAAGCTATAACCATGTAATGAGTATTTTCACGTTCCATAGTGCTACATGTCACAAACTGAGATAGATTACTTCATTCTTTATACCACTACGTTTGTAGCTTCATTCGAACATTAAAAATATCGTGGGGCCTGGGAGATAAGCCTAATATATGAGCTGGTAGTTGCCTTTTAACAAATTGAGAAAGGAGAACTGCATCACAGCATTCAGAGGCTATCACTACTGCATCTGAATTGGAAATTAATCCGAGGAAAGTCACGTAAACATCGACCGTGACTTCAATCCTCCCCATAAATTTAGGAATGCCTTCGAACGTCTTTATTTAATAAAAAGCTTTTGAAGAAAGTAAAGTATTATTTACAGAAAAAGTGGAAAAATTGTTTGATTTTTCTTACCGTATAACCTGATTGAGCCCTCTGTTTCTCCCAGAGAATTTTTTGAGATGCATCTGTAGTTTCCGAAGTCCCGGTCCCTCAGTGCCCGGATGGTTAGCTTCATGTGCGCCCTGTAGCTATTTTCCGTGGTGTCCGTCGCGTACTTTTTGCTCGAGAGCAGCATCACGCTGTCGTAGATCCAGTAGCTGATGGCTCTCGGGTATGCCTCCGTGTGACACTCGATCGTGACGTCAGTTCCGGCAGGAGCGCCAACTAGTTGGTTAGGAACCCAGATCATTGGCGAGACTGAAAAACAAGAGAGTGGCGATATTCATACACGTGCGTTAAAGGGTGACAGAAATCCATTCCAGCACGGGCGGGATAATTTTCCACCATGTTTACTCATCCGCTGAAATTTATCGGCAGGGGAGTTTGATCTCAGAATAAAAAGGAAATGCATAGCGGCTCAACCGACAGCTATATGTGACAAGGCCCAAAAGGGCCATTACCAAAGCCATTTGTCACTCTGCTGTCATTCTCGAAATACCTCTCTATTTTCCCTCTCTCAATTTCCACCCGTAGCAAGCAGTTTTAACCTCAAACGATACCTTCAAAATGTGCTGGCTCTATCGTCAATGGTGACGTCACAACATAATTTACGTTTTTTGTAACGTATGCACCCTCTGATTTTAGATAAAAACGTATATCCCTCACATAATGTACCTATACCCAAAAAAATGCAATGTAGAACTTAGGCTCTGAATTTTAATGCACAATAAGAGTGTTATGGTAAAAATAAAAGTTAAAATTTTGAAATAAAAGAAAAATAATAATGTATTTCACAGCATATAGCAGATAATAGGGAAATTTTGAAGTATATAGCGGCAGTCCAGTAATTTTGCTTTAAAATGCACTAAATAGCTTCTCTGTCAATGTAAATGGGAAACTTAGTTGCAATAAATGATTAAAGTGGTTCTTGCCATTTAGTTGATATGAAGGTATGTTGAGAAGAATGGTTGAAACTAAAATCACCACTCAACCACCTCTATTCTCTTTCCTAGAGGTCGGTTTGTCTGCAATGTTTCAGAGGTTCTAAATTTTTAACACTACGGCGAGCACCAAACATCTCTGTACCATCTAGTGAACGTTCTCCCTCTTTTGACATGTTGCGATGCACATTTTAAATCTTCCTCAGCCTACCAGTGACACATTGATGGTCCGGTCTTTTTTAAATGTATACGAACCATGGTGGTCCACTTTATCCCACAAAAATGAAAATTTCTATTTTCAGGTGAATTTAAAAGGAACTGAAGTTAACACAGCTTGAACAGAGAGTCAAAATAACCTTAATAGTATACAAATTCGTTTCATGCAATTGGCAGGTGATGAAATCTCTCAGATACTTAAATAAACTTAAGTTTTTTACATAATATTCAATAAGGTGAAATTCGGTGTTCCATTTAGACATAAATCTTTACTTTATCGTAGCACAGTTCATGATACCACTCCTGATGGTGAACACACCACAATCCTGTACCCGCTCAAAGACATCTTGAAGTAATTTCACAGTAATCCGCTAGGTATAAGGAGAGGATAAGCACGGAGCTATATGATTGGTCTACTTTGCCCCAATTAACGGTGCACATATTGTGGTCGAGAGGATAATCCTCTGTGGCACTCTTTGTGGGAATAAAAGTTAGCGACCGCAACTTCATTTAAGCCTGAATAACACGATCATTTTTTTCGTCACGAAAAGTGATCACTATCGCGATCACTTTTCCCGTCGCTAAAAGCGACCGCTCCAGTGATCATTTTTCTGAATCACACGGTACCTCCCGCCGTCGGCTTTCGCATCACTTTCAATATTACAGCTCGTTGTCATGGGACCCGCATCACGAAAATATACAGCGCGTTTATTTATCTATGCGTTCCCACGATTGTCAAACGTTGCGCTGCAATCGCTCCATACGGGGATGCGTTCCGATTGGCTGATATGGGGTTTTAGGGACGGTTTTTGTGACCGGACGAGTGATGAAAAATAGCGATGGGAATCCTCATCGCGATCGCCGGCGACGATCATTTGCGAGTGATCACTCTATTGATCACGATATCGATCACTTTTCGCGACGAAAAAAATGATCGTGTGATTCAAGCTTTACGAACCATGACGTTGCTAAGCTATAAAGCCAATATGTGGACGGAGGGTATGCGGAGAATAATGCATGCCTACAGACTAAATCCGCCCACATGCATGTAGATATAACTGCCACAAAGGTGCTCGCGAGAAAAGTTAGAGCGGAAACGTGTGAGGGTTGGCCAAAGAATCCATTTGTTGCGGCTGGCTAAGATAGCCATCATTGTTCACGCTCCATCCCTACCCATTACGTCAAAACCACGTCCCGTGCCCTACAGTATGCGCTGAACACTTAATGTGAGTGACTAAAGTAATTGGGAGGGGCGTGGAGCTGCCAGTAACCGTGGTGGGTTGCTCCCATGACGCCTACCTCACAATCGAATGGAAATAATCAAATCCACCTCCTCGTAACCATTCTCAGTTATGATACCTCAATTGAGTATTTCAATAATTCGTTTTCTCGTGCGTGAATTCATGGAATATATTTAACATACTAAAATGTAACAAAAAACTGGTAATTCAACAAAAATTCAATGCTGCACCACCCAGGTTTCGACGCGGCAAATTTTCTTCTGGTATTCGATACAAAAATGTACCAGGTGATGACATGCCACGTTGAAACAATGGTCGTATAGTATTAAATTTATGAGGTATTGCAAATTTTTTTAATGTGCCAATCACTATTTCAACATTTATGCCTTTGAAAAACATCGCTACCTATTAATTGCGAACTCATTTCTCAAGAAACATAATTATATACTCCCGTATAGACAAATTGTCTTCACATAACAAGAAACTTGAATTTACGAAAGCCCGTTGGAAAGTATAAAGAAATTACGAAATTAATTTATTTTCACAGCTCACAATGCACGTTTAAACGCAATATTTATTTTTCAGTTCGATAAAAATAATTCTAAACAAAGATAATTAATTTACAGAGTAGTTTTTTCAGATATTCGAAGTCAATAACTTCGTCACCTGTCTTCGTAACGTGATACATGTATGGTATATATAAAACAAACATTACAGGCGACAAGTGCAAAAATATTTCAAGGGAAATATCATTTATCTTGATCGAGATTGAAACCTAGGTCTCCGGCATACACGAATTAGGGAGATCAAGTTTTAATCTCAGTCGAAATGAAAGATTTTTTCTGAGGAGTTTCCGCCATTTAATGCGCCGAACGATTTAATAGAGAAAGAAGTGACTATAGATGTAAGGAGCTGCTGGCCAACGCGTGGGATTTCTTGCATCCTTGAAGTAAAAACCTTTTAGGCATCTCTTTCTAATCATTTCTGTTTCATTTCCATGCCTTAAACGACTTATTTCTTGCTGTTTTCCTAAGTAAACAGTTATTATCCTGACAAAAAGCTCATTAGGAAATTTCAATAAGATTGTTTTTTAGTGAATAAAATTTCCTAATTTCTATCCAGTTAAAATAACGTTTAATTAATTCAATCAAATTCGTTTATTCTTTTACTGGACAGAAAACTAAATATTTTATAAATCACGATGAATTTTAGATTGTAATACAAAATGATATTATCAGACAATAACATAAGGTTCCACTTTCATAACTTTTTGAGTGACAAATACCTACTTTCTCGATAAAATATGAAGTATAATCAAATTCCATTCGGTATTAACTAAAATTTTTTTTTAAATTATAGGGCAACGTAAAAGCTGAAAATTATGCCAAAAAGGATAAAAAAACCTTACGATTTATAACCTGCATTCTAGAGGTAGAAGTCCCCCTAACAGTCAAGTCTCAGTAGCCACAAGGAATATACTTCCAGCATACGGAGAGTGAGTATGCAAGTGAAATATTACGATGGAAATGGAAACGCCACTGATCCTATTAGGGGCTTGGAGGCACACAGAGGTACACAGATATCTCTCCGCAGGAGAAGAAAGAAATAATAATTCCCCCCGCTACCTTGCAGATGCCTCCATCCTTCCTACCGCAAATACTATTTCTTCCCTCCCGCGGAAGATGGCGGTACTTGCTCAGCTTCACGACTGCTCTCGAAGCCCAGAATACCTTCCTTCTTTCGCGGTGGAGTGGACGTAAAAGCACCATGGGCCAATACTATCCATCCATTCCCCCATCTCCTGGCCGCATCACCGAACTCCGTGGAAGAGAAGAGGTCTCTTTTATTGCGCGGTCAGCTCCAGGGGGAGCAGCTGAGAGAGGAAAGCCTCACGAGTTTGGTTCAGGTAGAATCCTCTTTCCTTCTGAAGGTTGCCCTTGTTACAGCAGCGATGGCTTCCTACGAATTCTACTTCCAGCCCTCTCATTCATTTCATCATAAGGGGTGCATCCCGTTCCCATCGCTAATGCTTTTACGAAAGAAGTTCACTCGTCCTCTCATCTATAGTTTGAATACTCTACGAAGTTGTCGTCCCTAAGTAAATTTATAATGAGCGTTGCTTTTCTTACGTAAGTTTCTTTGCTGTAGTTCTGTTTCTAAATTGAATTAATTTAATGCTTGATAGTTTTACTTACGGTACACCTTGTAAATGTAATCCTTCCGTAAAAGTGAGTATCTGAAGCTTCAGGTTGGGTCATTTTCCTCTCCCTAATTGTTCGTGCGCATGTCTTTTAATGCATATGCTAGCATTTATACGCCAAAGCCTCGTAACTAGTATAGAAGAATAAAGCTGTGCGGAATATTTCTATGTTATTTCATTCCAAACCATGGAGAAAACACAAAGGAAGCCTGTAAACAATTAATTTAGACTTCCAGGCCCAAAATCCTCATTTACGCTATTCTATTAGCTTTTGCTAGATCATTACACATTCCTGGCTTACCTTCTCCGATTTTCTTTCTGCCTTTTCAGCATAAAAGTCCCCAACACAGGCTACCAAGGGTCTAAGAACCATATCTCCCTCTAAGGTCCCTTACTCGTAGAATTCCTGCGACCTCATGGGCACTTTTATGGCTTTTTTTATTTTGGGCTACTCTCCTCGTCCCCAGTTTAGCTCACGAGACGCTGAGGAAGAAATGTTAAGGGAAGAGAGAGATGTAGCTGGAAGAATAAAAGAAAAGCGATAAAAGCAGGAAGCAGCTAAGGAAAAACAAGGGAATGAAGGCAAAAGGAAAATTGGAGACGCGGAAGTAGAAGAATAGGCGTATGCAGGGGGTTGAATACAAATACATCTACATCTAAATAATAGCCTGCGAGTCACCTCTAGGGTGTTTGGCAGGGGGTGATCAATTACCAGCATGCAGTATGTAATTGGACTCCCACATGCATAGGTACCACAAGGTCCCAAAAACGTGACGTAGACTAGCAAATTAAACTGCCACATGCTGTTAGAAGTAATAATAAAATTCAGAAACATGCATTAAGTTTTACACAAGTTAGTAGGCTAAGAAGTCATGTAGTCACATTTTCTTGACATGATATATTCTTGATAACTCTTTGGGAGAAATTGGGCGAATGATTCAGGTACGGGGCAAGATTTGGCTGAGATGAGAGAAGCTGGAAGAAGTGTTACCTACGAATTCCATATTATCCCTTCAAGTTGTTGTCAGAATGCAAATCGCATTTTTTTCTACGTAATTTGAAATGTTTTTCCTAAAAATAACTAAGAAATACTAAAAAAAAGTTGAGAAGAACGACGTATTTCAATTCCATGAAATGTGGAGAATATATTTTCGATGTACGGAAGGTAAATAACTAGATGGGGTTTTGCTTGACTGAGGGATGTAGATTGTTTCATGTGGCTCATACTAATTCTAGCCATTAATATTTCTTAAATAGAAAGAACGGAACATGACCAGGATATTGTAAAAAGGTGATTTTTTAAGACAGCCAAAATTGAGCTACAGCCTCTAGTTTTATATATGTTGAGCTTAGAAAAATTTTGAAAGGCGAGTCAACTTCCTTCCACCCCAGATACGTAATTTATTATTAAAACACACAACTGGGCAAGGTAAATTTATGTGATGCTTCTGATGAAATATGCTCGTCCCTCCTCTCAACTTCAACTTCCCTCCTGAATTCACAATAGGGCCTTCTTTTTTCATTCAAACAATTTCTCATCTCTTTGTTACCCTACCCTGTTTACCAAACAATCTTCTCTAGCATCGTTTTTAACGTTCTCTCCGCGCTCAGTAATTGCTCCATACTTCTGTCTTCCCTTTATCTATATATCTTATCTATAAATTTCCTCTCTTTACCCTCTTAGTACAGCACTTCGTCGTTCTTCCTTCTCTTCGTCTACTTAACCCACTCACTTCTTGTAAAAATCCATATATTGAACGCAACTAGTCCTTTATCTACCTCTTTTTCAAGTGGCCCTAATATTTCATACTTAAGTGCTTCACTCCTTCTATTCTAAGTCTTAAAGATAATACTTGCATCAAATATTTTGTACTCACAAACGTCTCCTTCACAAACGCAGGTTACTCACAACCGAGTACACTTTGCGCTAATTCTTTCAAGACATTTGTTGGAGATGAGAGAGATAATTTGAGGCCAGTTCGAAGATATGAAATAGAAAAAGACAGGCTAGGGACGTATGACGCCGAGATAATTACTTCTTTGAATCATATCAAACGATTGCTTCCAAATCCCTCGCTCGGATGACAAATACTCTGGAAAGGTCGATGATAAATGCCATAAAAATCCAGAGAAGGATTTGGGCTGACCCCTTCTTTCAAAGCGGTTCAACCCCAACAATGCAATATTCGAAATCCACAGCTCTTGGATGGGCGATGAGGAATTTTGTGTCGGCAATGGCATTTTTTTCTCCAAACCTTCAACAGCAGGCTATGTCTAGCAATTCAGGAGGAGGTTACTTCCTCACGGGACAGGTATTTTAAAATGAACTTTGAGTGAGGATCGGGATGGTGTGATAAATAGTGTTTCATACCCCGCTTTCTCGGGTTCAAATGCCGGCGTTGGCAGAGATTTGTCAGGTGTCTCCCGATCCCTGATTGATTGATACAGGTTGATACTGTACGTGGTTGGGAGTTCAACTGCACCACTCCGTTCGTCGAATAGGACGTTAAACCGTTATCCCCTTGACATCTTTTGTTAAACAGCAGGCTAGCGCCGTCGTTAAGTTTTCTTCATACTCCTTCCTCTAGCCTTCCATTTTGGCACAAATAACTTAAACTGCCTGTTGCTGCCTATACATACCACACTAAATACCTACGTGACGTTAATGTCTCTCATCTCTAGACCGATATATTGAGTATTATGAAGATACAACAGTCATTAGAATAACAAATGGGGCACAAAGTTGCGTACCAAAAGCAACAAAACTTTCTCTACGTACTTTCCTTACTACAATAATAAGCCTTCCAGAAACACATTCATCCCGCACTCCAATCACGTCTATACACCTGGTCTCCATTCTTTCTAGAAAGATAATGCTCTCGTTAAGTGTCTTTACCGCCACAAATATTACAAGCAAGTGTTTGTATACTACTTGTTAGGATGCATATTTTGCCTTCTTATCTACTCCACCTGCCTCATTTAGAGCCAGTTGCAAGTTAACGGGAAGGAAGTGGATTGAAAATTTATCACCAGTATTTTCGGGGTACTATTTCGGTGTTCAAAAATCATGTTATTGTTCCTACCTGCCATAAAATATTCTGCAGCCTAACTTTTGAAGGTTTTCCTTACTTTAAAAGATTTCATTCCTTTCTTTAAATATTTTAATTATTTCCGTGGATGCTCAAGAACTTTTGATTCACATCATCAATTATCATTCAAGGCTTGATATTTTGAATTTATTTGATCCACTTAATGCACGTTCCACATTAACTTCCCCAATATATCTCGCTATATAGATGAAGTACCAGAGATATCATCTCCTATTCCAAGACTCGAGTGTTTCCACGTGTATTCAAGAGGAGACAAGCACACTGGCGTCTCTACTTATAATTATCTCGTAATTTCCAAAAAAAATGATAAGCAGATACATTGTAGTACCTTTCTTGGATTTTTTTCCTGAAGCAAATACCAACAGCAGAATGATGCTACCAACCCATGTGGATCTATCAAGTATGCTCTAATACAACAGGTAAGCTGTAACCATCTTTTTGCCATTGCATTTGTATTTAAATAAATTGAAGCGGAATATTAATAGCTTTTGAATTCAAAATGGAAAATCTGTCTTCCATTAAAATGAGTAACGGATATTCTGAATAAAGAGGTCTAGAGAGGTATAAATTAAATGAAACGATAGCTCTCCTATATCATGATCGAAAAGAAATTACAAACATCTTACCGCTGCAGACCCCCTTGCAGTAACGCATATTAAATACTCTGTCATGGTATGCTGCAATTTAATATGACTCACAGCATTGAAAAATTAATGGCTACTGCCAATGGCTACACTATATTACAATTCTTTACTTGATTTCATTTTAAATATTACATTTTTACCTTCGTTATAATTACACTACGTTTGAAAGAAACCTTATCTCATTTTCTTTCAGTGAAAAATCACTCGGTTCAGAAAATGCGCTGGCTCAACGGATGGATTCATGGCAGAAATTTAAATTTTCCAACCTATTCGGGACACTGATGTAAATTTTTTCTGCTTTTGCTCTGAATTTTTGGTGACAGGCCCGCCGGCATAGGCAAACGTGGGTCTCACCGTTCGCTTGGGAGCGGAGATAACACTCATTTGGCGCCAGCCGGAGTGACCGGTGGGGATCATTAATTTGGAGAGAAGAAGAAGGCGGGAGTGATCTTCCTCTAATAGGGGAGTCCGATTCGTGCGATCGTGCCCAGGGGTCGCAATGGAGTTGGAAGCGAGGGCGAGGGAGGGCGCCACTAACATTGGGGTATCGCTCGCTCGATCCCTCCAGTTGCCGGAGACAATGGGGGCCATGAAAGCTGACCTGGGGCATGAAAGATGCTGGACCACTGAACGCGAGGGAAAATAGATGGAAGAGTTCTGGCGATCATAAAATGAAGAGGATTTCATAATTACTTTGCGTTGGAAAATTAGTTTAGGGAACAGAAAAGAAACGTAGGTTCGAAGATTTTCGCGACGTTGATTAGATGATCTTTCCATTTTATTCGTTTTTTTTCAAAACAACAAACAACAAACAAACGTGACAAACAATATATTACAAACAAAAAAACGACAACAAACGCGGTGAAAAAAACCCGCATAGAATGGAAAGATCAGAAAAGAAACGTGTATAATTCACCGGATTGAAAAATTACAAGCCCTCATTTCATATGCAGGCACAAAGATTTCTTTGGCTGCGAGAGGGTAGCGCACTCCAAGATTAATCCTCAGGTACAAAAATGTCACAAATTCAGGCAAGGATGGAGTGGTTCGGGAGTTTCACTGCACCACGCCACCTGCACCACGAGAATTACATAGGAGTAAAACTTTTGGTTATTTGTTGCAATCGTATAAGGTACGGAAAAATTCGAACTCTGTGGTCTAGCTGTATTTCTATAACTCTTTTCTCTACGTCGCGTACGACGGGAATGGCAGGAAGAAAACGTGAAATGGGTAGAAAGGTGCAGGTCCACTGAAGAAAGAAGGGAAGAATACTGTGAAGCGACAGTTGAGTAGAAAAAAGGGAATTTCATTTATAATTGAATCACTGTTTAATAAAATGTGCTACCTTAAGTTAATACTAATGAAGTCGGGACAATTTTTTCTTTAAAACACAGTCCATTTTCGGAATCAATATAAAAAATTGCGGAGTACACGGAGTTTCTGATTGGAATATTTTCATTTAGAATTAGATATATCTACTATCTCTAAATACCTATATGGTTTGACGGTATCCATATCATTTACTCGTCTCTATGGCACTGCTTATTTGAAGTTCCAGATCCGTATCATACGTGCTTCGTAATTTTTTCCTTTATTTTGCAGCGAAATTATTTCCACACCATTTCGTATATCGGATTCTATGTATCCTTAGACTCACAGCAAAATATTTAAACTAAAAGACTAATTACAGTGTAAAATATGAAACCAGCATTTGTTTCAGAAACCATTTGCAGGATACATCGTATATGGGAGGATTTAATTAATAATTTAAGAAGCATCTGCACTCAATTTACCACATCCATTATCCACACTCTCCCACCTTCTTCCCATCAATTTCACTCTTAACTTTCTCAAAACTCTCCCCACCACTCGGTTTTATATAAATATAGATGAAGTTGTGGTTATCTCACCCGCTAAAAAGCAATACAAGTGTAAATTTCACACATTTCAGGATAAGGGGGCTAATTCCTTTCATAGGGCCTCTTCGCACTATTTGCCTATAGTGAACTTTGATAGGTTTGATATTTATATTTACTTTAGTATTTTTTTATTTTCCATTTATATCGAAATAATTGCGTGCCATTCGAACTCAGCCCTTGTGGATAGGAATTGAAAAGAAAAATGAAATCCAGCGTAAAACTATACAACCGCTACTCTCGGAGCTAGGGCGAATTTAGGGTTTGGTAACAGGGATCATGACCCCAACCAAAACTTTACCAATTTTTTTTAATTTTTGTCCATTTAATACCTTTTTTATCCTTATGTGTCTAAAATTGTTCGATGTCATCTACTGTTAAGAATATAAATGAAAATTAAGCTCCAAAATGCATTAAAAAAAATGGATATTTTAAAAACTTTTACACGAGAGAACACCTCTATTCGGGTTAATATTCAGAGAGTATGGAATACCCTCCTCATAGGGGGGGGGTATTCCATACTCTCCACACCAGGAACATGACCCCCTCAAATTTGACGCTGAATTCACTCCTGCCTTGGAGTTGTAGAAGGAGAGAGTTAATCAACGTTTATCAGGACCCCGTGCCGTTTCTGAGCATATCTCGTCAGCCCTGTCTTCATACTGCGAGATGGGAGCAGGTGTTAACTTCACGGAGAGACAAGGCGACTGACAAAAGGCAAAGAGAATAAAGAGCCAAACACTTTCCGGGACACCTCCACTCTTCTCAAACTTCTTCTTCCAGACTGCTTCCTTTCGCAAAACACGATTTCGTCCCCCAACCGTCCCCAGTCCTCTCCATCTTCTTCGACGGACAGACTGAGTCCTGAGGGAAGGGTGGGCAAGGAACACAACATCCCTGGCAGGAGAGGGGTTGGAATGGGGATGTGGACAATGGTGGGACAAGGGTGGACGGTTGGTCGCTCGAGGGATTTCGGATCTTCTCTTCTATCTCTTGCTTTCCTATTGCTTCACTCGTCTCCATCTAAACACTGCATTCAGAAACATTGCACCCTGGGGTGAGCATGAAGTCTTGCCCTGATTATAAAAAATACCTCAGAATAACCTACTGACATAATAATTTAAATTTGATGCTTCTACATATATCGGTGTTACTAGTTAATTTTAAGCCTTAACTTATGGCTGGTAAATTTGCTGTTTACTTCCTGGGTGATTTGGCAGCATCGCTTAGTAGCTTCAAGTCTACTCCCCCCTCCCACCAAACTGGTTTTTGTCAGTCTATCTCTCCCTTGTGAAGTGTATTTGTGCAAAATGATTTGGGGACTTTACATTGTGCTAAGTGATTTGGGGACTCGGAATGTCCCCGCGCCACTAGTTGCGTTAGAGATACCTCGTCTTTATGCATTGAAGTAACTACTATTGTGAATTTGAGTGGTGTTAATTACTTTATTTTGCATTTTGTTATAATAATTGAATTTTGAGTTCCCATGACCTTAATGAAGGGGAAATTAAATATGATATTACATTTTCACAAAAAATGCAAGGTTTTTTCTAGAAATATGAAAAATATTAATTATTGAAAATTATCAAAATATACTTGTTGTTACTATTTCCCTGAGGCTTTTGGGGGGATATCTATCCCCTAGTCCTCCCCATGTTATGCCAATGATGTCTTCCGTCTAAATATGCACAAACAATTGCATGCTTCCTCCATTAACTCCTTTGGCTTTTGCTAAAAAGTCTTAAAAGGTGGCACCTCAGTTAACAACTGAATCTGCCGTCTTTCTCGATGTTAAAATGCTAAATATTTACGATATTACATGCTACCAACCGCTTTTCATTATCCAATCATTTTTTTAACTATTAGCAATATATTTTCGTGAATTATTTCAGTAGTCACTTCGAAGGCACTTGTTGTTCAAAGGAGTGACATTCGAATCAAAGGTTGAATTCAAAGAATCAGGGACGCGTTTTTCAACAAAACGCCGGTCATTGAAGTGGAAAGGCGTTAATGTGCTTGCCTGAATATGTTTTACTATATCGGGAGCATTTGATAGATGCCTTTTGAACCAGTGAGACTACAATCTCAACGGTGTAAGTATTAAGACCTAAAACGGATCCTGAGCTGTAAGTATTTATTTATCCCCAGGGCGGAATAACTCACATTGTAATGTTCCACAAACATTTTGTTATTCCGAGCCTGAATTTCAACTACTAACTTCAAATAAAAAATTAAATTAAAATAAAGGTTTTTTTTGGAAAATTACAAAATGAGTTAATTCTCATTTTGGACATGTGGTTCCACTAAATGAAGCCCAAACACTTGATACATATTTACCTCTCAATTAATCAATTGTCATAAAATTCCTTCTTTCAAGAATTATTTAGGCTAGAGTTAAACACATTTTCCCAAAATCGAACCAATTTATACAAGGCAATGAAACATCTTTCGAAAAAGGGCTCTTCTCTGAAAACATGGTACAGGGACTCTTCCCTCAAGAATAGAAAATCCGAATCATATGCTTTACATCACAGTGAAAACGGAGGAAAATTTATGAAAGAAATAAAATCTCGTTGCTGGTAGAAGTGGGGGCAGAAGGCTATCTTGAATTCGTGAGATTTGAGTGGAGGCGGCGAGATGGGCCCACGAGGTGCAGTTTAACGGCGAGAAGCGAGAATATGGTTTGAGACGGGGAAGGATTCTGGATGGGGAGTGTGGCAGGGGATGAGAATCGGAGACCACGCGCTGAGAAACCGTGAAGATGAATGGATCGGTAGGAGGAGAGGGGAGGGTTCTTTTTAAATGGGAGGCTGGGGAGGAATGAAAAAGATACCAGTCGTAGGGTGGGGTGAGGAATCGATAGGAAGAAGGGCCAGCCCATGGAGAATAAAGGGTACGAAGGGTGGAGATGGGTGCATAGCGTGAAAATATGGAGATGAAGGGTTGTGAAGGGAATGAAAGGATTGCGTGATAGGGTGGATGGGAGTCGAGGGAGGAATACGGAACGAGATAATTCAGGAGTAAATGGGAACTAAGGGAGTGAGAAAAAAAGAGTAAGTTTGCATTTCCATAATGCAGAAGGGAGAGATGTAAGGTGCCAATCTCTCCTCAGACAGTCAGGGATAGTAACCATTGCTTCATTTGACCAGTTTAATCCTTGCACTCTAAATCGATTGATGGTATGGTTTTCCATTTCTATTCATGTTTTTTCCCTCTTCCTCCGATCTCATCATATATTTCTCTTTTTTCATCAAATATTTTTAGTATTACATTTTTTTAGTAGCGTTGCATGCATAAGCTTATTAAAATTAATTTTCATTGCATTATTTTATCCTTCATAAGCGCTTCCAGTGTATTATTGATGGTTTGCGGCGTAACTTTGTGAAAGCGATTCATTCTGAAAAGTGAAAAGGAAGAAACTTTGTGCTTTCATATGAAATATTTATTCACACATTTACAACGTAAGATGATGATGATGGTGGTTTCAACGCAAGACATCACCTGATGATTACGCCTTACGTTGAAACCATGTTCGTGTAACTGTGTGAATATATATTTCATGTGAAAGCACAAAGTTTCTTGTTTTTCATTTTTCATGTGTATCATTTATAAGCATGCCGCGGGAACGGTGGTGAAACATACATGAATTTCCACGAATAAAACTTCCCCTCGAACGGGAATCGAACCACGGACCTTTGGTTTTCCGGATATGAGCCTCGGTACAATTGCCATGTGAAATCAGGAACCTGGATAGCGTAGTATTCTGCGCAGTGGCCCAGATAGCCCAACTACTGTGCTTTGAGTTGCATTGAGCAACTTATGCTCAATGGGAACTAAACCACCTACACATATGCGTAAGAATAAATACTTCAATTAATTATTTCGACAATCAGGAAGTGCGGATCTGGATCTTCTGCTTATCACTTTTAAGGTGTTTGGAATGGCGTAAAAACCCTTTTACTAAAAAAATTATATGAGGCAGTATAAGATGTATTTAAAAATGAATGCTCTCCTAAAATATGTTATAGGGACTTTTCCATCAAGGATTATCCTTTTACTTCCCACTGTGGAAAGGTTTCACATTGTTAAGCCTGAAGCTATCAGTTATACATTTCACCTTTTATTTCTGCTGTTAAGATTATCGGCAGCGATGAATAAAGGGGATAAGGCAAAATAGAGTTGTAAAGAAAGGGGTAATGTATTCCCTAGGGAGTAAAAGTGAAGGGGAGAATAAAAGAATTATGCTGATCCATATTGTATAATGTAAACTTACACGTATGAAGGGAGTTGAGTGGAAAATGTGGTGAGGAATCAACAATTAAAAGGTTAACAGTACGACAGAACGGGCGAAATTACAAAGCGTCATCATGCTCCAAATCTTTCTCATCTCGGAAGTATGTCCATGATGGGCGAGAAAAAATAAAGCAGAAGGAATTTGCGGGCGATCATGCATGCATGATCTGTCACCTGATGATTTAACTACGTTATGAATCCCGGGCAGTGCCTCTTTAAGTATTCAGGTGATCCTAGCAAAGTTTGATCATTTTATTTCCCATAATAAAAGGTTAATCATAGTTCATCCTGAAGTTATCAGTTATAGAAGAGAATTTCACCTCTTATTGCTTAAGATAAGATTATCGACAGCGAGAAATATAGGGTAAAAGGTAAAAATGGAGGAGTAGAATAGACGGGTAATGAATATCTATTCAAAAGTTTATTGAGTGGGAGGGGAGAATAAAAGAATGGTATTGATCCATCTACCCCTTGAGTTGTAATCCAAAAAAAAGTTCTCAAAATAATTCCCATTCACCATTCACATCTCGCACCATAAAACATTTAAAGAAAACAAAATGACCCCCGAGGATAAAAGAGCTAATGACCAGCAAGGGCTAATTTTGAGATTTACTCTTCCCCTCATGGAAGGGGTCCGTTTAAATCTTAAGAAAGCGATACCGAGGGCAAAAATGGAAGAATTTCAAATTTAGTCATTTACTCCGTTTGTAAAGATTGATTTTACACTGCCTTTTTTGATGCTGTGTTAGAAAAACTTCTAGAATTTTTTTCTGAAAATTTCAAAACCAAACTAATAACATCTCAAAACGGGTAATTACTAATGATTTAAACAATGTGCTTGCGAAGCTTAGGGGAAGAAATAAACCAAATTATATGAATTGAGGTTAGAGAAAAAGGTGGAAAAAATGAAAAATGCATAAATTCCATAAATAATTGTTGTCATAAACTATGTTGGCATCATTAGATAGAGGTAAATATATGCCATTAGGGTGGTCCTTATTTTTAAAGTTTTCGAATTTCTTTTGGGACACCCCCTAGTTTTGTTCCACTTGGTGAGAAAATAAATCATGAAAATTATTTTTGCAATCGGATACCGGGAAAACGTGCCGCATCGCGCTTAAAGTTTTGAAATTTCTGTATTTTTGGGTGTATGATGTCACTCTCGGATTGTTCTATCGCTTTTCAGTTCTCTAAAACGACTCATTAGACATTTTCAGAGTATAACCTCAAAGGTCTTTCATTTCTGCCCATTGGTTCTCGGGATATCGCACCGAGAGTGAGAGCGCGCAACCCCAGTCAGACAATTTGGGTGGCACGCGGGTTGCATACCCTCAATATTAGTTGATCATTCTCACCCATCGCAAAACCATAAAATTCTTTAGATAAACTTTAAACTTCGTCAATATAACCTCGAATGATATATTTATGTCTATATATTGCCAAATTGGGCTTAGTAGCAAAGTTTATTCTCCGTATCTAAATCTTATATCTGAGTGCTTCTATCTAAATTCAGCCTGAATGTTCACAAAATCTTTAATTTTGGGGCCCGAGCGGCGGAAATTGAGAAATTTCGAATCTATGCCCCTAATGTAAGTTGGCAATTATTCCGAACAGGCATTTTTGATATCTTTCATTTCTGCCCTTTGGTTCTCGGGATATCTATTGATGTTTTGTGCAACCTAGAAAACAAGATTTTTTAAAAGAAAAATAAGTATTTATCTTCCGTATTTAACGAAATAAAAAAGATGAAAGAAAGTATGTACATATACTTTAATTTGTAAAATGAACAGAGATTGTCACTTTTCCAATCAACCGGGTCCTCAGATAGAAATGCCACAGGATAATTACATCTTTTAAAAATATTTTTCGAGTGTCTAGAATTGAAATCCTCGAGTCCCTTGCCAATGAAGTGGACGATATCATTTGGAGAAACAGAAATTATTTTCGGTAAGCCTTCTCCATTATCCGTTATATGCAACTCTAAGGCCTCTGCCATTCGCTTTTTCGTCTCCACTGGTACAATTTCATCGAAAAATCCAAGGACTACAGCTTCTGGGGAAAAGTACCATAAATGGTTCCGAAATTTACTCAATACCGTACCACTAACTCAACAATCGGATTTTCTGTATTCATATAGATTTTTGAAAAATAATAAAGCTCGCCAAGGAGCCTCTTCTGCATTTGGCGCAGTAATCCAGACCTCCACGTAAAGACGCACAATAAACAGGCACACATCACGATTGCCGATAAAGGGAACTCCTTCCGGAAAAAAATATATATTGTCAGTCAATACAAAGCTTAGGACATCCATCTAACATGGTGCAAAGCCCCGGAAGCTCGGAATGACATCCCTCGGAGAGGAACACCGCCCAAAACTATTGCAGGTAATTCGAGGAGTTCCTTGTAGTCCTTTCTCAGGTGGGTTTCTACTTATTTCTACAAAGAAAATTTCATAATATCTGCGACTCCAACCTGTAATCTTCTCGAGAACGCCTGTCCTGCATGCCCGATTTATAGCTTTCCATATCCATCTAAGGAATTGTATTAATACAATTGACCGATGGATCATAGGGGAATTTTCTCTCAAGTGGCATTGATTGGAACAAATTACAGGAATATATTAATGCGCGTTAGTGGGTGGTCACTGGGAAACATCATGGTAAAAATTTTTTTTATGGAGTTGGAAAAGAGGGGGATTCATTTAAAGGATTTCATTATTCTATGCCCGAATCGTCAACGCCCGTACCCATGAAGTAACGTTACTATTGTGCCCTGTGCCCAAGCCAGTTCTTCCTTTCTCCCCCTAAATTTCTACACTCATTAGCCCCTCGGTTCATCATCTACTTCTCCCTTTGCTGGTCGATGATCAATCAAAACTGGGAAATCCACCCAACCTCATGCCGCTCCTCCCCCACCTATCTATTAACTCTCAACCAACCCCACCTTTTCCTGATGCAAAGAAATAAAATCTCCCATGCAAGAGGAAGCACCTTCACATACCATTCAGGGGGTTAGCTCCCAGAAATGATTCACTGAATTTAGATAGGAGCACTCGGATATAAGATTTAGATATGGAGAATATACCATTGCTACTAAGCCCACTTTGGCAATATACAGACATAAATATATCATTCGAGGTTTTATTGACGAAGTTTAAAATTTATCTAAAGAATTTTATGGTTTTGCGATGCAGGGCCGGCCTTAGGGCGGGGCGACCGCCCCGGGCCCCGCGCTTTGGGGGGCCTCGCGTTTGTGTAAAAATTAAAATATAAGATAGTTTTGAAAACGCAATTTCAACTATTACTGTATTGTTAAGTCCGTGCTAGACAACAAATAATATTATGAAAAAGGAATAATAATGCAGTAATTCTTATTGTGCAATTGCGTTTGTCAGTACAGTACTGTGTCGTGTGAGTGATAACAGCGAGTGAGACTAAAAACTTTTCTCATGAGACTAAAAACTAAAATCTTTTTTCATTTTACAGAAATTGCTTTAGGCTTACAACTAATTAACTTTCATAATCCAACTTATAAAAATGCGTACCTAGTGAAAAAGCGCGCTTTTTATGTTTATTTTACGTTATAATTTTATGAATAAATATAACTTTAAATTTTATTTGTATTATACTATTTTGAACTCAACTGCGTGATGGTATCATAACGGCGTAATTACGAAGTCTGAATTTGGGAGGGGAACACATACTTAGCCAGAGAGTGGTAGGGATTCAAAATGCTCGAGTTTGTAGATGGGGTATAGAGTATAATATTTTAAGTGAAGGGCCTCGCACTGAAGGTTCGCCCCTAGCCCCCTCACCTGCTAGGGCCGGCCCTGTTGCGATGGGTTAGAATGATCAAATAATATTGAGGGTATGCAACCCGCGTGCCACCCTAATTGTCTGACTGGGGTTGCGCGCGCTCACTCTCGGTGCGATATCCCGAGAACCAATGAGCAGAAATGAAATAAATTTGAGTTTATACTCTGAAAATGTCTAATGAGTCGTTTTAGAGAACAGAAAAGCGATAGAACGATCCGAGAGTGACATCATCTTCAGTTATGTCCGAAAAACACCCAAAAATACTGAAATTTCAAAACTTTAAGTGCGATGCGGCACGTTTTCCCGGTATCCGATTGCAAAAATAATTTTCATGATTTATTTTCTCACAAAACTGGGGGGGGGTGTCCCAAAAGAAATTCAAAAACTTTAAAAATAAGGACCACCCTAATATGCCATTGCAAAATTTTTATCTGAGATCCACATGGTCATTGTTTTATATACTTAAGGTGGAAAAACCTAAATAAATGAATAAACAAAGTTATACTGATCCGTGCGGTACCTAAATTAAAGTAAAAAAACAAAGGCTTGAATAGAATGTTGAAATATAGCTGTACCTAGATGTATGACAGCATATTCTTATTTGGCAAACAATTTATGAGAACCATAGATTTATTTAACTCATTACTAGGAATAAAATGGCGCTTATTTCTTTATTCCGGATTCATTTCTGGGAATTTAAATATTTATTCTAAATTACAAAAACCAATTTGCTCCGGTTACCAATTTAAATATTCTTTTGGGCCACTTATTTTCAAATTATTTATCCATTTTATAGCGGAAAACAAATGATGTCAACACCATCTAAAAGTGAATAACTTCATTACTTCTAATGTTTCTTTTATAATTCATTCATCATAATGGAAAACATAATCCCTCCAGTTTTCAAATGCATACATTTGTGGGCGTTAAAAAAATTTTAAATAAATCTCTTTGCGCCTATTGCTTTCGTGGAATGCTTCTATTAAAAAAAAAAATTCATAACACTTGTCGCAGCTAAGCAAAGTACTTTGCATCTATGATGAAACAATGGAAAATCAATTGACTTGGCCGGGGTGTGGCTTTCTCGTACTTGAAATTGAATCTGGGTTTGCTATACAAGATTTTTAAAGAGAGAAAAGAGAATGAAATACCTGAGATACATTAAAAGTTGTAATAAATAAACTTGAAAAGCGTAGAGATCTTCTCACCACATATCTCCACAATGATAATTTCAGGATAAAATCACATGAAACGAATTTTTGAGAACTTTTTATTCAGTATGAGACACATACACTATCGTAAGAATTGCCAAGAAATGTAACTGCCGACCCCTGAACGGGTACTATTTACGTAAAGCGAGCGCCAGCAATGACAGCCGAGTCTGCCGGAGTAGAAGTAAATGTCTCCCTTAATGACGAGGACCGTACGTGCCTGGGACCAAAGACGAGAGAATCGTCGCAGAGGAACTGTCTAAGTGATTGCGGTCACCTAGGATCCGAATTCATAACGAGCTCGAAGTGTAGTTTTAGAGCGAGCGATATGGGAAGAATTTTGGGTTTGTCCACCGGCCCTAAAGTGCTGAAGGGCCTCCAGAAACTGAGACGAGGTTGTAGAAGGGAGTAAGAGAGTGTGTGCGGAAAGGTTTTCCTACTGAAGGGTGGGGAAAGGTCAGAATGACGGGAGGTAGGGTTCACTTTGGGACGAGTGTGAAGAAAAAAATTGGGAGGAGCGTGTAATATGGAAGGTTAGAAGGGGTTGGAGAGGGATCAAGCGTCACGTCCCGCAACCGCTAGGAGGTCGGTGGTGTGCGGGAGGTTGACCGCAGGCCGTGTCTCTCTTCCGGCAAACTCTCGCCTCTTCCCGACTTGGACCTTATCTCCCACACAACCTTCTCTCTTCGCCTTTTGCCCGAGCGTTTCCGCCTCCCCACAAACCACCGGCCTGCCCAGCACAAGCCCAGGAAAGACCCCTCACCGCCCATTCCTCTGTAACCCAAGTCTCTGCTCGTATCACGAGGTGGCGGTAATGATCCGCTAGATGGCAGCAGGGCGTTATCCTCTTCCATGGGAAACGGATTTTACCCGATAGAATCTGAAGTACGTGAGAAAAACGACAAAAGATGAAAAGGTTCACTACTGGCTCGGGAACGGTTTTTAGGCCAACGGCGTAAAGGTCTAACACTTCCTTCTTCAATATGAATCACCAATGGAAGCGATATTTCAAGCTATATGGTAGTTTTAAAAAATTAACCTCCTTTCCGTGGAATTATAAACCATTTGCCTACTTTTTACGAAACTTAATATACTTTTACTAGAATCTCGTTGAAATTATGAGAAAAGGAGCAAATACGAAAACCAGTTGCACTAAATAATTGCAGTAATAGCTGTTCCCTGTAAATAAAAATCTCATATTCGCTCACTTGAAAACTTGTATTGAGTAGACACATTTCTAATCTCGCAACGTTGCAAGGAAGAAACAGTACAGTCAGCACGTAATGACTTAGGACTGAGGAAGGCATTATTTTCTGGATTTGCAACTCATGGCGCTAGAGAAGAAGACGAACGTTAAATGGCGTTGATTGGCGAAGGAATTGAGGGCGCGGAGCGAACGCTTGAAAATATGGTGAATATAGAATAGGCAAAAATAAATGGCAAAAGGGGAATTATTTCTATTGGATATCAAGTAATGAAGTTACGTACTCATTACAACAAAAGGTTATGTACGTATATCAAGGTCTCCATTCAAATAAAATGAAAGTATTGAGAACATATTAATTAATGGATGAGTACGAATTGTTGTTGTGATAATCATTTTTCAAGAGGGAGATAAAGAGAAATCAGCAAAAGGACGTCTTAAGGAAGGCACAAAATGTAACAAGTGACTTTCTATGCGGTCGTGCAAACGGGTGTTATGTTCAAAATTCACTACCTCATTAGTAGCATAGTGGTATTCCATTAAAACACTATTACTTACACCACTTCTTTTCAAAAGAAGAAAAAAAAATGTTTCTTTACTTCAAAGGAAGTGGTATAAGTAACAGTGTTATGTATCCAAGAAGACTTGGGTGCCGTGTTATTTACCGCAAGGGTGGAATTTGCAATGAAAAATTACTTGGATAAGATAGGACTCACAATTCGATTCTGAAATTTGCCTTGGATGAAGACGACTAGTTACTGTTTCCGATGGTATGACTGGTCGACGATCAGGAGAACTGGGCTCTACTACCGGCTTAGCCAAATGGTTTTACATCGCAAGTTTCATTCTTGGTGTAAGCAAATATTTCCCAACAGGAATTCATTCATATTGATGATACATTTTTTCTCAAATATAAGTCATATTCAACTTAAGGGAATAAAACTACAAATGGCGTGGTCCGCGGAAGAGGAGCATGTGAAGGGAATGGGAGAACAAATAACAGACGAGACATTTATATAAAGTAACGGCTGGCGGATGAAAACGGATGGCTTGGATGGAAATGAAAGTGTAGCGTTTCACGGGGACGAGAATTATATTTGAAATATTGCCATTCCCCAGAACATCGCCCTGGTGCCGTAAAAGCGGATATCCTACATACACACAGTGTCGGGTGTAGTCACAGCCGTTAGTTTAGATGCTGGATGGGTTTCTGCATAGGATAACTGTGCTCTCCCTGGACCAATAGACATTTCTCTCTTCTCTCCGAATTTCTGGATATAGCCGCCGATAAGTTGCACCGAATGGTTGACAGGATAGAAGGGGAACTGCGATTGGAATTGTGAGAGAAGTAATGCCGATAGCATGCTCCCGTTCCGTTTCCATCTTTACCCCAAAATATATGTTTCATGGGTTAATTCCCCAGGGTAATATCAGCGTTCAGAACACGTTCGGCGCTGGCAGCTTGTGAATAATGAAAGAGGGGCAGTGTAACGATGGTGAGGCGAAAACTCGAACGATGGTATAGAAACCGAACCACATCTACGGAAAGGTGGCAAATAAACAAGTCTGAGAGTAGAATAGAACAATGAAATGTAGAAGAATATGAACAAGAATAGGGCGAATTTATTTAGATATCAGTATGGATGTGTAGTCAATGTACCAATATGTATGTACATAATTAATACATATACTCAGTTAAATGTACATAATTAATTATATGCACGTAAACATAAATACAAGCATAAGATGAACCAGGGGTAGGAACACAAACATTACGTTGAAACGGCGCGCCGCGGCGGTGGCATAGAAATGAACTCATGGCCAATAGCATATGATGCCAGGGGTTTAATTTCCCCAGATGTATCCCGAATAAGTTTGCAAGGATATGGCTCTGGGTATGGTTCCATCACCAGAGAAGAAACAGTACACGTATTTTGGGGAGAATACCATTGAGAAAAATTGAACCGTTCTGGTACGCATTGAATAAAATTATGAAAAACCTTTAGGCCCACAGCTGAAAATAGCTCTAGATATCGTGAATTCAAGCTCTTACCAGGAATCTTCAAACATAACAAAAGATACTCCTATCCACTCGTATTTCTCCGTTCTTATCCTTGCAAGATAGCAAAGACACTGATACTCTCAAAATAAAACACAAACTTCACATAGCCACTTGGGTTTTGGAGGGAAGAAAACCTATCACATCCCATAACCACAAAAAAGAAAAATATAAATATCCTTTTCTACTCGAGACTAGAGAAGTTTTGCAATTTTTCTTCGACCTCTCTTTGTTACTCCCTCGAAATAGCACCGGCTTTCCTGCAAGCGTAGTGGCAAATAACCCTTCATCTCCCTCCTTAACTTTAATCTAAATATTGCAGGGGATTATTTTCATCCATGGCGACGCTGCGTATCCCCCTTCACTTTATAAGACCTCATTCACGCTCTCAAAATCTTTCCCTCTCCATCCACATACCTAACCCTCTTTCTCACATCCCGAAGAGCAGGTAGGTCTCCGTGATTTGCTTAAAACGGAAGGCAAAGAGAGCGGCAAACCTCTCCTCCTAGACTTTTCGGCGAATGCAATTAGAACTTTTACATTTGTAATCACTACTCATCCCCCTTCTTCCTCTTGCATTCCCATTCCTCCTACCCTCCACTTTTCTCTCGCACTGAACTAGGCTGCAGCACCGCGGGAAGTGGACCTTGCTCCTTCACCACCGGGCATCCCACTTGGCCCTCGCAATATTCTTCCTCCAAACAGACTTCCCTTTTTAATCATTAAAAAAATTTTATCTGCTTCATTTTGCGTGGGACATTCATGGGCGAATATATATATCTTGTAAGTTTTTGCAATTTATATGCATGGATTCATATTTAAAGTGGTTAGTCGCTGCTGTCTCCTAGAGCTACTTATATTTACGAGTTTTTAGATGAAGCAGAAAATATGATTTTTATTGCATAAACGCTTTTAGAATCTCATATATATTTTCTACCTCGATAAAATTAGCTATTTTTGAATAAATTATTTAAGCTAATACATCTTCAAGGATGGAATTGTCCCCCTTCATCTTTGATGATGAACGATATCAATATATGAGTATGCCGTTTATGTATCGGATACTTCTTACCTGGCTGCTTTTTTGTTTTATGAAAATCATGTTAAAAAATGAAGTAAATAAAGAAACATATATGCCACATATTTCAACTGAAATAAAATGTTGATCATTGACTAAAATACTTTAAGGTATTGCTGGGAATACTTTTCCTTCACGAATAAATATATATTCGAATATCGTTAAATATATAAACGGATATTGTTCCAATTTATTACCTTTTTCCAAGTACTATTCATTCCGCGTTATTAAGCATTCGATGCTGACTGTTGAGGAGAAATTCTATTTTTTTTTGCATACCATTTTTAAAATTCTCAGACACTGCCGGGCCTGCTAAAAGAAACAAAAATTCTCGTACATTTTCATTATTGTAATGCGAAACTTAATCCTCTTTAATCATCTATTATTTTAATGGCCGTTATTATCGAAAATTTTGACTTTATGACAAGTAGCTGGAAGGCAGGAAATGCTCCAAAAATGAATGTGTGGCTTGTAATTCACCAATTAATGACTCACTTAAAAGTAAAGTTATATAATGGTATGATCACGTAGACTGTCTACATAGGAACTATGTATTACCTTCAGAATCATTTATCCAACCACTACTCTCAAAATATCAGTCACAAAGATCACAGTCACAGCACCAAAATTCGGATAATATATGACAAGAGCTTCCATGGAAAGGAAGCGGATCTGCAGGCATTTCTCTCACCCTTGGAGGCGATAAACGGGGAGGTCCCCCAACAAATGGTCCCCCGTGGCCCAGAGGATGCTCATCGAAATAATAAAAGGAAAATGCGATGCGAGAGGATGGATGCCCAAAACGTTTCTGGTGAGAGAGGGAAGAGCGATCATTTTTCAGAAAGGAAAGGAGCAAGCGGAATTCGATATATTCTGCAAAGGACCCTCAAGGGTCGCAGGTTATTTTTCGCAGGCGATTCTACCCTCAATTTCATACTTGAGATTTCTAAATCAAATATTTAGCTATTATAGTGGAAATTTATCGTGCATTTCATCGTGCTGTGGATGGTAATCTCTGGTAAGGCTATAAAAACTCTAATGACGACAACACATTGTGGTTCCAAATCCAAAAATATTTTAGAAAAAATCATGCTTTAGATATTTTTTGAGTGTACTGTGACAGATACACATTATGCGGGCAATGGTTCAAAATATAGGTTGGCAAAATGATACGCATATTCAGCTTAGTTATAACCTATCAACATGGGACCAAAAAATTTGACTTGAAATTAAATTCGCGAGATAAGTGTCAATTATGGAGAAGTTTACTTTCGCGGTTTACGGAAAAAACAAATACTGTAGGCAACACTTTGACTATAGAAATAGAATTTTTTTGGGTACCATGCCTTGGCATTCTGGTTTATTTTAATTCCTAAAATACTATTAAACTTTCATTATGTTCTATTTGAATCTAAAAATGAAACGTGTTTTATCATTTTGAGAAAATGTTTTCTAATGCGTCCCCTTATTTATGATTGATCTTTGAATGCCTTGAAAAAGGGTGCCCTATTATTCAAATCTATTGTTGTTCCCATTTCACAAAATAGTTGCTTATTTTTATCCTCTTACATATTTACTATGTCTGTTACAATATAACCCCTTTCATATCTTATAGTTTTATGCGCCAAACTGAGCATGAAGCTGAGGTAAATTGAACTATTATCCAAAAGTCAAATTATGTATTGCATAAAAATTGGGAAAGAACTTCATAGTTAGGGAAATGCTACTTGAGGAAAAAGCCAGAGAGTAAATAGCCAGAAAAACTTTCTGAAATTGAATATTCAAAAAACTCTCGTATCCCTCCGTTCTCTAGCGGCCAATTTCATTTTAATATCATTACCGCTGGCAATCAATGGAGTCAGCCGATAAAAAGGACATAGATGCCACTTTTGTGCCAATGAGGAGTCGTGTATGGTTAAAGGTAGTTAAAATTATAAAGCAGACAAGATCATAAGAGTAGAATCACGAATAAAAATCTTTTACGTATGATTTTATCTTCTATTATAACCTTTATATACACCTTCTTGTTAGATCTAAGGTTCCTGCGGCGTTTCTCCATATAAGTCTCGGCTTTCGGGTGTTCCTCCGCGTCGAGTTGTCCATAGGTGACTTCTGGCCTGAAGACGCCAGCAGGATGGCTGGAGAATCTGTCGCTACTTATGGACAACTCAACGCGGAGGAACGCCCGGAAGCCGAGACTCACAGGACTTGTTATAAACTATCCTTAACATTTCGGTGCAGGGATGCTGACTAACAAAAAATATTAGGGGAACCCAAATCGGGGATCTTGCCCCGGGAAATTTTATAAGTAAGGAGTTTTAAGTTTTTTAAAGCATTTAAGAAGAGTCATAGAATCAACAAATAAACCTTGATAACTGGAATCTCGATATCTGGACACTCCGGAGAAAATCGATATGCCTGACACATTTTTTCCTCACATCCATAACGAATTTTGAGGGGGCTCGGTCCCCCTCAGTCGGCGCCAGTGTTTCGCTGCACAATATAACGTTACTCCCGTGTTCAGACTTATTGCTTACTACCTTAGAGACTTGATAACTTGTAGATGTAATACCTTGAAAATAGCACGGGAGAAATGGAACATATATAATAAAATGGATAGTAAAAATACCGTGGAAAATTACAGAGATTATTTCTATGCATTCCTCTATGAACCGATTTACTCATCGACTGGTCTGATAAGCACGTGATGTTCATGGATATTCCGAATAGTGTATTATGTCCGAATTTAGTACTCACATTCAACGTCTACGATTATTCTCTTGGAGACGGAGGGCGGCACTCCGTTGGTGGCGATGCACAGGTACGCCCCCATCTCACTGCGGCCGATCCTCGTCAGGGCCAGCTGGTCCCCCTCATACACCGTCACTGCAAAGTGGAATAAATAGGTAAGCTAATTTATTATGAGGGAAATTCAGAACATCATAATTAACTTAAAAATAAAAGTATAATAGTAATCACTCGAGAGATATCAGCTTTACACATTTCATAGAATATTATAGCGGAAAATATTCCTTATTCAACAAGGTCCAAAATCTTTCGCTTAACTTTGAAGAGCGAGGATATCGGGGGAAAAATAATATTTTTAAAGTTCGACACTGACAATTTTTTACTGACCCTACCCTTTCAGCACGGGTACCAATATCTTTTTCCGCTATTAATATGATGTAGGTCTACTGGATAGATGGTACGAATCAGTATGGAAATATGAGCTAACAATAAGTACAATTTGCATAAAAATGTAGGCTACGGCGTGAATGAGTATTTCTGAACTAACTTAGTGCTTTGGTGTCAATCTTGGTTGGATTTTCTTTCTCGCTGGTCAGATAATAGAGGTCCCTTTCAAACCATATAAACGATTTGCGACGTGATAGCAAAGATTTTCCGTTGCCTTCGCGAATGTAATCAAGTAATTGGTCAAATAAAAGATGCCTTAATCATCGTCAAGATACTTATTTTCTCAGCCTCTGCAATCCCATAAGATAGAACCCAACAATTTGGCATCTCCGCTCTATTGAACCTTTCGATAGAATCACCAATTATAACATATAAACTCGCCTATCTAGTAACGACTAAAACAGAAACCATGGGATAAACCTCAGTACATTATACAATCCAATTTTTTATACGGCAGAAAAGTATTAAGTGGCTCTTCCAAATTCAACCAGCCTCAATCTACCACGTCCACATACATAAGTTCGAACGTTGGGTATCGATTACCCCCTGAGGATGAGAGAAAAGTATTCCTTCGAAACGTCGGCAGATATGAAGATCGAACCCGGACGGAAGCCCGAGAAAAAATCATCACTGTACTTCTCCATGAAAGCATTAAATCTTTCTTGAGGCCCTTATGATCAAACGTTGGATTATGTGAAATGAATCGTGTATGAATTACTGTATGTGAGTAATATATGAATTTGATTGTGCTATAATGCTTCAGTTATAGGAAAATTGAGATCATGACAATTTCAGGCCTCATATTTGTCTTCACAATTTCATCTTCTGCTTTTTACATTCTGCTTTCTCCGATGCCGGCTGGATATTTCATAAATGAGATTTTTCTCTGTTTATTTTTGCCTCACTCCGTCTACACGTACAAATACACGACCATATTGACTTTTGAATGAAGAGAAACCATCTTTCTCCTCACCACTCCGCTAGCGAGCCGACATCCGCCACACATACACATATCTAGCTATGCAATATACAAACATGTACTATTCTGCCTCTCTGTTTCTCAATAAATGCCTTCTGGCCTGCATTTCCCTCGCTTATATTGTCCCTCATGTTTGACCTGCGTATATTGCGCATGGGACCCGTACGTTTCCCATTTCCACATTCACCAGCGCTGTTCCGCACTTCATTCCATCACTGGACGCCAGAGAGCTCATATATTCTCCGAAGAATATGCAAAGACTCATATAAGAACCGAAACAGGATATCTGAATATCGATCTAGCATTTGGCACTACAGCCATGTCTTTAGAAATGTATTGTTCGTGGCGAACACATTGTAAGTAAAAAACGCTTTTCCCAAAAACAGCATTAAATGAACTAATAAGTAAGAAAATAGGCTATTTATCACTAGCAGAATAAAGCATAAGTTCTTTTTAGGTTTATTTATAAACGATTATCAGGGCTTTCATGAAAAATAGCATATAATATATATACTCAGACATGTTAAAGGGTTTCACCAATGTGCCTTGTAATGGCAATATAATTAAAAAAACATTCAGTTGTAAATTAACATAATAGAAGAGACTCTAGTCTAATGTTATAGAATATTTATATACCTTTTTTCATTGTTAATTAATGGTAATTAAGGTTCATGGCTACCTGTCAATTTTAATTAATTAAATAATTATAAATGCCTGAATTGTCAAAGTCGGTCTTTCATTGCCACTTTTTTTTGGCCTTGGAAATAAATGCCATATCTTTAAATAATATTTTTGTTAAATTATTTTCAGGTTCTAAAATAGAAATTGTTTTATTTTTAGTAAGAACCAAGGAGTCTCGACGGGTGTCGAGAAATCTCGAAGGGGCGAGACTTCTCGAGTCTCGTCAACACTCTCAACCCAGGAGAGACTCTCGCCGCACCGAAAGTCTCGTCCAGACAATGCTGGGAAATGAGGACCGTCGAGAATCTCTGGGAGTCAAGATTATCGTACTGCCCTATTTAAAATCCAATTCCACCGATGAAACAGACGAATCAATTTAAGTAAAGCGTGTGATTAAAATATACTTAAAAGACAACCAAAATAGAACTTCATTTCCATGAAAACTTATGAAATAGGTATGAGACTATTTTGAAAATGTTTTTCCGACATATAATTTATTTGTATGCAATAAATGTAGCCAGACCATCATACGGGAGCCTTGTTTATCACAATATCGTATTGAGCTCGATAGAATTTCAAAATAAGAGCAAAATTTCTGAGGAGCTGGGGATGGGATGAATTGGTTAATAAGGGAGTTAGAGTGGCGGAAAATTGAGAAATATTCGGGGAAGACGAGGTAAAACTGAAATTATGAGGTATGAAGTTTGGAGTAAGCCCATTATATTAGAAGAACAAGTAGAAAATTGAGTCCGGCGTCTTAATAATTGCATCTACTTGCAAAAAATAGATGCGACCACAGGTTTTGAATAAGAGAGAAACATAATTTTTTGTTTCACTGAATTACTTATATCTTGAAGAAAGGTGAATCCTTCCTTGAACGCTGTGGTTTTGATCAATTTCTTTGAGCAAACCAGCATAAATGTTTTCCTTACTTGAAGTCTACTTGCAAAACTCAATTGCCACTACAAAATATTTTCATTTCTTTACCCCTATGACCACCAAAGACTGCCATTATATTTACGAAATTAAAAATATAATAAAGGACCTAATGATATAATGGCCATATACCAGAAAAGCTGGGTTTAAATTTTTTCTCTACACAGTAAAACTTTATTTTCTAACCACATTTAATATTCGTGATAGTGAATCAGAAAAAAATGGCAATGCATGTAGCAATGCATCTTGGCAGGCATAGGGGAATTTAGGGGGGCACGTGCCGCCCAGACACTTAAAAATATCCGAAATTTTTAATACTGTTATGATTACGTTCGTTTTATTTTATGTATGACGGATCCTCAGTCTTTTAATTAAATAATAATACATTTCATACCAAAATAAAGAGAATATTTTCTACAGTAATTGTTGTTTTTTGTTTTTAATCTCAAATATGAGATGACCTGTCAGAACCTTGTGCCCCCCAAAAAATATCCTGGATCCGACCCTGTTGGCAGACCATCATATTGATCGGAAATTAATATCGTTGTTGATACCGATCCAATGAGTCCTCGCGAGGTGATTTAATAATTTCTGCTTCACTTTAGAAAATAAAATTTTAACACGAAAAATATTTTTTAGTTTTTTTTACCTACATGCTAATTTTCTATTATTTCATTTTCGTGAGGAATCTTGGTATTTTTTTCTACATAATTATTTAGTAGCTAATTGAAAACTGGCTGTTACTTTTTGATCCATGCTATCAGTGTAAAAGATGCAAGGAAAAAGTTCAACTCTATCTCAGCATGTATTTATTGGACCATTAGTAGAGGGGCCTAGATGAAAGATAAAAAACCATCGCAGTAGAAGCTATTAAGGGACATCACCGAAGTAAAAAGCATTTTAAGTAGTGCTCGTTTAGAAATCGCTTTGATTACGAATGCATAAAAAAAGGATTTACGTGCTGCAAAAACATAGATTGGGGAAAATGTATCTAGCCGTTTCACGTTATAGAACCAATTTTCTCTCACAAAATAAGGAACACGGAGGAAACTTCAACTCGATGATGAGGCGGGTAAATTTATTCCACCGTCTTTCGAGAGCTTCCTCGTAGACATTGCATGCACATTATTTAAAACTCCATTACCACCTCGGTTAATAACAAAGAATTCTCTCCCCCAAATGAATCGGTAACTGCAGAAAGGCATCATGTCTAAGTTGGACGATTTGTTTTTTATTCTTGCTGTTTCTAGGTGCCAGAGGCGTAGCGAAAGGGGGGTCCGGGCCAATCCGTCCGAAAAATAAAAGCACACTTATTTTGCATCACGAAAGAAAACCAAATATTCAAATCACATATTTACAAAAGATTTCTTTGAAAAATGAAGTTTTTTCAATTATGTAAACTGTTAAAATTAGTTTAAAACACTCTACTTAGTACCCTGTTTTTTTAATATTTCCCCCCCTCGTTTTGGACCCCCCCTCCCGAACAAAACTCCTGGCCACGCCTGTACTAAATTTCAATGTTTCCTACTAAAAGGAAATATGTGTGCTCGGTGTTATTAGCTTATGATATGTTTTCTTCTAGTAGGAAGCGTTTAGTCTTACATGCAGCAAGAACTACAACAAAAAAGAAGAAATCTCTAGAAAACTAGGACATAATTCCTTTATGAAGTTAGCGTTTCAAATGTTAAGATCTCACAGCTAATTTCATTAGAAAAAAGAAAAGAAAAAAGCGTGAGATCTCGATGAAATTTTCAAAAAAGTTCCTGTAGGCATTAACTGGGAACGACACAAGGGCGTGGAGAATGCTTGGAAACGAATAAGATGGCGAAAAGAGATATCTTGACAGCAGATGGATAGCAAAGGAAAGATGCCACACTCGTTGCGAGGGAGGATGAAATAAGTGAATATGGGCGATGTCTGTCTCTTTTATGGTCCCTCTGCCTACGTGTATTTTTCATACGAACCCAGCGCCTTCTCTTCACCAATTCTGTGAACTACGTTTTTTTTCCCGCTATAGGACTTCAGAGAGCTCACTTTTATTATGAAGACTACGCCTGAACTTACATATTGGCCAATGTTTCAGATCGGAAAATCGAAGTACTACCTTCTACCTCTGCTATATTGGTTATGCCTCAGATACAAGTGGAAAAATGTATAGCACTACTATCACAATCATATTGGTTATGCTTCAGATACAGGTAGAGCAATGTGTATCACAATGAGTGATTGTGATTTTTTTCAGAATTAAATTGTTTTTCATTCATTTTATATACTCGTGCATAAATGTAAAGAACAATTTTAGCCCATTCGTTTAGAACCCTTCTTGCATTACTTAAAATACGATTTAGCTTTTTAAAAATTCAATGCAGTTTTTCCATGCTCATTTGACAATAATAATATTTTTATGAACAATGCCATTGTAGTCTCCTATCATCTTTTTAATCATTTACAGAGTATCTATTATGCAAGATGCAAAGGCAGTCAATAATAAGTTATTACACTCATATATGGATCGTTTGCTGCAAAAAGGCATTGTATCTAAGTTGGACGATGCATCTTTTTTTATTTAAGTTGCTGCTAGGTGCAAGACTCAACGTTTGCTACCAAAAGAAATAATATCATGGTAACATATACTCGGTAATATTATTATGACACGTTCCCTTTTAGTAGGAAACGTTTAGTCTTGCACGTAGCAACAAATTAAAGAAAAAAAAAGGAAAATCGTCCAACTTGGACGTGATGCCTATTCGGAGTTAGCGACTCATATGCGAAATTTAAGTACTAAAGAGGCAGTGATTACATAAGTCACCATGAATACGCTCGGATGCCTAAATGGAATGGTGCCTTCCGACATAACAAACCATTGATTCAGGAGAAACTCACGGACATAGAACGTGGAATTATTTAAATGAATTGAATTACTCAATTCCAACTTGCAAAAATAAGAAACAGTATGAAGCCAGGTAAACGAGTTTACTTAGTGGAAGTTCATTGCAATAAAATAGAAACAGTAGCGGAAAATTTCTACACGTATTTATTGACTCCACCGGTTTCAACCTTTACATGCCATTCTCAAGAGCTGACTCATGATGGTGACAGAGGCAGCTCTTGAGAATGACGATTATATGGTCAAACCGGTTGAGTAAATAAATTAGTATGGAAAATTGCTAAAATCATCTCTATCTTATTAATATGAATAATTTTCAGCTCGGATAGTTAAAAATATTAATCGCCCTTCTGCCGCGACCGCGCCTCGTAAAAATAGTTAATTATTCATGACCCTCATTGGGCTAATCTCAGAAAATTCCCTCTCCTCGGTTTTACGATCTTGCAGCCATTTCCACGAAACGAAGATGAAATAATTTAAAGTCTCCATGAAATTTTTACGAAAGGGTTACGTTAACGCGCACTGCAAAGGAGCAAGGAAGTGAGAGGGGTATGAGTAGGAAGAAGATGGCGAAAGAAAATACCCGGAAGGCAGATGGATAGCAAAGTAAAGATGCTACACTCTTGAGCCACGGCGAAGGAGGGCGAAAAAATCCCGGAATTGATTGAGGAAGAGGAGGAGATTTGGCATAAATATGCATGCGGGACGCAGTTAAGTGCAGTAGAACTCTCATGATGTTCAGTTCACGTTTACGAATTCATCAGGATGCAGTGGAAGAGGGGGGACTTCTGCAGAGTTAAAAAAAGGGACTGAAGATGGAGTTTTTATAAGAGATAGGGTGATAGAGAAATATATATCACGTAGTCAGGCTTCACTTGGTGGCTCTACATATCTAAAGGGCAAAATAACTCACTTTTTATTGTTCCACAAAAGTTTATTATTCACACCCTGGATTTCAACTACTTACTGTCGAAACCCAGGGCCGGAATAATAAAGTTAAGTGAGTTATATCTCCTATAAATATATAACTAGGTAGTCTCCTTGATAATTAATTAATTAAATTAGGGTTCACGAGCCGCCAAAGTGGACTTCATAAGTCTGAGTCCTGGAATGCACGACAATTAACACCGCCACAACTCAACAGTGCCTGAAATGGTGGAGTGGAGAGGAATATATGAATCAAATTTTCGAATTAAATCAGGGAATACTGAAGGCAAAAACACCGTAAAATGCCTGCCATGTATTTTCAATATTTGCTACGAAAATTGTGGTTTTGTTGCTTTTCGTTCTTCTCATTGGCTCATAACTTCCACTATTGAACATTTTTCAATTGTGAATAACATTCTAAAAAAGTATAGTTAACAAACAGTTTTAAAAAAGGATATTTGATTTCATAACAATGAGTACATACATGATGTTTTCGTTCACTTTGTTTTTTTTTAAGCCTTGAAGCTGCAATTAACAACCCTTATATCGTCAAAAAAATCCTACAGGAATGTTTATTTTCATTTTATTTTCATGAAACTTGATTATTACGTTAGCATGAAGAATTTGTTATCTACATGCTTTCATATGTATCCAATTTATTTCGATTGCTGTACTATGGTGCACTGCATAATACTGAAAATTACTATTGGGATGTGAAAGTGGTGATTATAGTATCTTGCTGCTGATCTAATAAAAAGAGTATTTTTTTCATTTGTAAAACTTTGAAGTCGATATTTGAATTAGCATAAGAATATTTTATCTTCGTTTTCCTGTTTAACAAAGTTATATAAAGTGTCGTATGATTTTTTTGTAGTACTTTTACTGCCTGATTAATATGTATTTATATAGTCTTCAAATGAGTTTCATATATCCAGTAAAATTTATTTCTTTATTATCATCATTGTCGTTTTTTTATTTTTTTCTCACAATATTATTGCTAGTTTTAAGCACGTCACGAATTACCCCAATCACCTTCGTCTTTTTATTATGATTTTCAAAATTTTCTGAAAATTCGTCAAGTATTCTATTTGCTTATTTTTGTACCATAAGGAACAAGTTTTTTGGTAATCCGATATTTTTTAGGCACAGGTTATTGAGAGAGGCATTACTTTTGTGGCAGAGACAATAATCGGTATGATGTTTAATTTTTAGTATTATTATGCCATTGAGCTTCCCATATTCATGAAAATATAAAAAAATTCTTAATATTATCACCAAGAAACGTCGATCGAAGATATTTTAACGGGCAGTTTTGTTCAAACCGTAGGTATTCCTACTTCTTTTCCCTTCAACGCGCAGTTTCCCGCTTAATCACACTCTGGGCATCTGCAGTAGGCCGTTGCAATATGAATAATAAACAATCCGGACGGTTGGCAGCCATGCCCCTTTTCTGCTCGGTAACACTGCGTCACATCATCCCCTCTTCCACGTCAATCAAAACGAGGAAAACCAATGGGTAGAAAAACCAATGGGTAGCCGGATGCATTCAGACGGCAGCGAAGTCTTAAGCCAAAAGCTTGCCAATCAGAAAAAAACAATGGCTGAAAAAATAGTGCAGCGTAGCATCTATGTTGTCTAATTTGGTAATGTGTACGCATTTCAACCGATGAAAATTATATCGTGACTAAACAAAATTTACATAAACAAATGATATAGGGGGTTACTTCACGAAATGGTTTCTTGATGGAATGAAGTTAAATCTTGCAATCTTACATTAAATAAAACTTGAACCTAAATATGATTTTCAGATAGGTATTGAACATCATTCTACTTGAAAAAGTGGCGCATTTAAGTTTCATGATGCATAACAAATGTTTCTTTTTCTTCAAATCATCAAATTGTACATGTTCATTCTCATTAAGAGGAAACTAAAAGTATCTAGGGTTGAATAAAAGTATGCATAGAGTTTTTAAACCATTTCTGGAATATTTTTACTCCTTTCGTGACCACAGAAAATATGACGAAAAATAGCTAATTCCTTTCGCAGTTTGGTCGATGACGTCATAAACTCATATGAAGCGAGTTATTGCGTTGCAGCCACTGTAAGCAATTCCATCTCTTCATGAAAGCATCACCCTTGATAATGTAACGAAACAGAGATCCAATAACATCATCAACTCATGAGAAATGGGCGGATTCATTCACCTTATTATTTTACAGATAATATTGAATGGCTTAATGGGGATGATTTATATTTTCAGCCGTGATTTTCCTATCTTACTTTTCCGTATTAATTCAATGAATACAATTTTTTAACTGCAGATAAATTATTTAACCCGTCAACGCCCAGCGGGTCTAAAAGAAATGCTCACATTATGATAACTTATAATTATCAAAATTTATATGGAAAAAGGTTGCTTACCTACTACATACCTTTACTTCTAATTATATGCCTAAGCAATTGATAAATTTAAAAAGAATGTCAGAAATAAAAAAGTAGGTATTAAGGAGTGGCTAATTAATAATATTGTGAATTTTTAATCCCTTAAAACTAAGCAATATATTTATGAATATGTTACATTTTGGTGATCATTTATGATTTATTTTACTCATATCATCGCAATGAGATGTGTTTTGAGTTCTGTTTAATACATGCTAATATCATTTTCCACTATGCAACGTGCCGCTGATATGAATACTACGGAACCTTCTGACAAGCCATTTAGCTTTGAACGTCCTGATTTAAAAATGCAATAAAGGCAAATTAAATAAAAAAAATTACGACTTCGGTTCTCGATGAACGACCTCATTCTTTGCGTGTAAGAGACGTAAGCTGTGGCCTGGACAAAGCTGCCGATGACTCTTTCGCGGTGGTCATGACGGGCTCCTCTATGAATGAAGGAGTGAGTCACTCGCTATGCGACCACGTGTAGACTTCTTAGAAATTTTTAATGTATAGTAGAAAATGCATTGGGGACGTTCTGAAGAGTGAAAATAAAAAAGTGAAAATCCTGTCTACGGGTAAAAGAATAATACTGCAACATCACAGAGCAAAAAAAACATCCTAAGGTGTGGCAGGAAAGTGGATAGAGAATGTAAACACAATTTAAAAAACTGCAGAGAGTACACAATGTAGCTCACTTAGGGGAGATGACGGTTTAATACTGATGAATGAAACGGAGAGTAATTAGAGCCGTAAATTGAGAAGAGAAAATGTGCGACCGTAATTGGTACCGCAGAGGCGTATTAAAGAGCAATGAAATTATCTTTTTTCATTTATTTCTTTTATTTTTTCCAGTGAACGTGCTTCCACAGAACAAATGAAGCCGCTGATCGTGCCTCCACGATAGGAGACTGAGTTATATCCTGTAAAGAGCAGTAGCTTTGATAGAAAGCTTCAAACTCATAGTCCATATCAAGGACACTGCATAGAGAAAGCCCAATTGCATCCCATAGAAGGCTAATTTCTGTTGCCACTTCGGTCGCATTTTAAACGGTTTTCAAAAATGTCCGCGGTGCGGTGAGGAGTGCAATACTTTTTCGAATATTTTGCAGTATAATGCTTGTGATTGCGAGGAAAAACATTGAAAAGTAATGAATTTCATAAATCGCATCATCATGTATATTAATTTCCGTTATTACCCCTCATTATAGCTCATCTTTCCGCAAAACTCGGATCAACATGTCCGTCAGCGACTTTTGTGAAACCATTTAAAATACGCGGTAGTTGGCAACAAATTTAGAGGACGATTTGAGAATCCTCTCTTGTAATATTTGTGCTACACATATAGCGCAGATGCATCCAATGTTTTCGTTGCCATCTGTTAAATAGTTCAAGTGGCATATTAGGCGACAATTGAACAGTAAGCTGTTTGTTTTTAACGATTTTCCAATACGGAATCTGTGTAATTCGTATTTTGGGCAAGATTTCATGGAATCAACATAAGGAAATGCCACTCGCATTACGGAATATGTAGTTTCTGTTAATGTACGTTCATCAATAAGTTGGTTTTGACCCTCCAGGTGGTAATAATATCCGCGCCTCCACTATACCTGCCCTCTCAGAATCAAGAAACAAAATTGAAGCAGGTGTTCCAACAATTACTCGAGAGACACCAATCTACGGCTGGGAGGAACTTGCATATCATCCTAACGTGTGCCGTGTGAAGAATGATGCTTACAATGAAAAATTGAAGGCTTATATGTAAAACTGTCTGAGTTACCATTGCGTTTGATAAATTCATGACATGTAGCTTTAGTTTTAGAATAATAAATATTGGGAAAATTTAAAATCATGCTATTTATTTTGAAACAACCGCTATAAGAGTTGTGTACAAATAACCCCTCTTCAAGCTTCAATCATCGCTGACCTGAGGGAAATCCTCCTAGTCGCACTTAATAGACCCTTGAAGTCACAGCTTCCCTACTGTAGTGCAGTTATTCCAGCTACAGCAATTCCCATGGTCGGAATCCTTGACTTCGCTCGAATGAATACGATCATTTCCTCATAATTAAAATTTTAATAACTTTAGAACATGACATTTATTTATCCAAGCTGGAATTAACGCAAGGGTAAGTTCAGTAATATGAGCTGGTGATTCCACATATGCACCTGAGGACGTATTTTGATGAAAGTTTCATTATAACCCATCCCCGCCAGAGTTTTTTTTGTAAACTCCATTCCTTTCACTGTAATTATCAATGAGCCAATTATTATTGAAAACAGAGTAGGCATGCGCACGAACAAAATATTTTCTCTTTCATAAGGGCTGAAAAGTGGAAGTAGCAATATTTCACTGCCCTGATGACGATTACTGATGGAGGTTTCGATAGCAATTTACAGAGGTGATTCTGCGAACCTAAAGTGGTTAATTCCACGTGAAATCCGTGGAAACCAGGAAAATTCCACCTCTTCAGCCAGGTAAGTCCCATCCAATTTTCGCAGCACTCAAACTGTGATCTCTAAATAATCCTCACGTTCATCCCTCTTAACCTTGAGAATGTTGAACCGTTTTTGGTCTTAAAGGGATTCCTCTCGGGTTCTCTACCGGGTCATTTTCGATGCTCATTCTGGGTGGATGAAGTCATTCAACGAATTTGACGGTAGTTTTCGATATCGGTTCTTCACTGTAAGAATCGTTAAATAACCGTGGACATTAACAGTAACATACATTTTGCAAAGCGCAAATTTCCTACACCTGGGCACTAAGTATCAAACGTTTAATCCGCTAGTTAATCTAAAGTTTGCGAAAGTTAGTTACTTAAATAAATACTTAAATAAATCTTATTCTTTCGCAGGATACGCAATCACCTGCATCTGGAACCTACCATTTACTTTTGTATTCTATATTGAAGCGAAAAAGAAAGGTAATACTAAGGAGATATTAAAATGATGTTTAAGTATTTTGAGGCTAATTCCATCATTCGGCACTATTGCTTATTAAAGAGACCACCACTATAAATTTCAGAAGAGAAATTGTAGCTTACTTTTACTGAAAACTTGAACCTTGTTACACTTATTTTTTAGTTGTTTTGAGTTGGATTTTGGTGTGACGATGGATAGAAGGAGAACAATGGAGCGGAAAGTAACATGCAGCAGAGGTGGAGTGGGGCGATTGCTGTGGACGGCGCGGGATGGTGTGTAATGGGGAGTTGGGTGGTAATAGTTGTGGTTTACGGTTGTCTCTCTGCTCCCGAGTTTGTTATTAAAGTGCAATAAAAATATTTATAAGTGCATTCAAGAGAAAATAAAAAACGTTACAAGCTTCAAAAGCTTCAGTTTCCAATCAATATTTTAAATTCCGTGATGAATGATTACTTAGGCCAATTTATAAGTCTTTATTCGGCAAATGTATTTTGAATAGGCAGCATGAAAACTCGCAAACTAATAACCAATTTTCACTTGTTGTGCGCAGAGAATAATTAGTTTGCTCCCATTTCACCAAAAATCACAGAGATTTTTTTAAATTTATTTAATCTTACAGTCACAGTTACGTATCTAATAATGAAAATAAATCTATTGGCAGAGATATAATAGATATTGTAGATATTTGTGAGGCAAATTGCTTGGGTACTGAGATACTGTGGAAATACAAAAATCCCTCCCATTTGATTCACGTAAGCATGTTTCAAGGTACGAAAACTCAGAGATGCAGCCAGTGGGTTGTTGCCAAGGGGAGCAGGGAACGGAGATGGGATTCCACCACAGCGATTAAACACATGCATGATCAAAGGCAAGAGAGTCCAGTGCACGGGAGGGTGGCTATTGTGGCGGGGACTTATGAAAGGTTGAAGAGAATTTTTAGCTTTGAGCCTACACTCCTCTTATCCACGCCCACATTCGACTGTATTTGAGTGCTGCGAGAGAGCTTGAACACTAAACAGAGTGGTTCACGGAGAAGAGGTCCTCTTGCGACACAACAAGTTGCAAAATAAATGCCTCCATCATTCCCTTTTGGCGTTGTGCGTAGAACTCTGCCGATGTAATAGCGCTTAAGTTATTCATTGAAATCGTGCCATGATGTCACCTATGGTAAATGCCTATGGTATGGTAAATTATTTACCATCGAATCATTCCAAGTAGTTTTAGCCTTTAGGGCATTGCCAAGCAAAAACCTCCCCGATTCCTTTCAAATTTTGTGTACATAGTTGCCCTTGTTAGTAAAATACCATGTTCTATAAAAATACAAGTTTTTGACTAACATGCAGCCAATCTACGCATCAATTGAAAGCCCAATTTATTTTACTTTCAAAAACTCTTAAAAATTCTTAAATTCTGTGCCTATAATTACATAGACTAACTTGATTTTGAAACGCTCAAATTTCGCAAATATTTCCAACTTAAATTGAATTTTAAAGCGATCCAAATTTTTTTATTTTAAAGGCACATTCAGATAAGGTGGTTCTATGTGTAATAGTCATTGAAAGCATACGATAGAACTCATATAGCACGGTTTCATGCATGAACACTACGGCAATGGAAGGGATAAGTGCTGTTATATTGCGGTTCAATACGATGAAATTTCAACCGTATGTAAATTATTTCAATTCTAGTTATATTCGTCATTAGATCCTCTTCTACTTTATTATAACGCATCAATCATAAAACTTTTCAGGCAAATAATGGAAAAATTATTGTTTTCAATGAAAATTCAAAACTCCGATGAAAAAAATCAAGCGATAGACATTGATCGTTTCATGGAAGTTTCATATACGTCGTATAAATTCGAAGAGGCAAATTCAGCTCATTACTACAATAAGAGTTAGGTCAAAAGTAGAAAATAAAAACAAATTTGGAGAAGGAAAAGTCAGATTCGTACTTTCCACGCGAGATGATGTATTAGAAATAGACAATTAGAGACAAGCAATTTCCAGGATGGAGAAGTGGAGGACAGGTGAAATAAAATACATCCTATAATTAGCAGTGTAGCCTAGAAATTTCAGGCTGTCGCCCCGCGCCAAAATATCCAAGGATACAACTCCCCACGCTGCATCACGTCGCCGGCCTTCACAATAACCCCTTACCGTCCCCAAAATCCCCAGTTTTTCTAGCAGCAGGTTGAGACCAAGAGGACTGCATAAGGGAGGCCCAATTTCATCAACCAGTAGGCTGATTTCTGCTGCCGCTTCTGTCTTTTTTGAACCGGCTTTCAAAAATGTCCGCGGCGCGGTGATGAGTGCAAATCCACTTTTTCACAATACTATGCAGAATGGCGTTTGCAAATGCGAGGAATTGCATTGAAAAGTAATGAATTTGATAAGTGATATCATCATGAATATAAATATCGGTCTCCTAATTATATTTTATTTTCCCGAGAAACTATGATCAGTTTGTCCGTTAGCGACATGAGTGGCGACTTTTGTAACCCATTTAAATGCGCGGTGGTTGACAACACATTTAGAGGCCGACTTGAGGATCCTTTTGTGTAATATTCATGGTTGAGACGATGGTAAGCCTAAGGTCCTCCTTCACTGGAAATAGTTACCTCTTCCACCTCAGAAACGCTCTTTTCCTCCCTTCTGGCCGAGGAAAGGGGTGAAATGTTGAAGAGCGGATAAACCGTTAAATGATTGAGCATCTAATCAAGGTCTCGGGTGCATTGTGCCCCTTTTTACGTATATTCCCCCACCACCTTCACTCCCCCTAGTGGCGCAACTCCTCACTCCGGAGTTGATACGTCCGAGAGAAGGAAATTGACGGATTGCCAATGAAGGAGAGGGAAATTCGGCTCTTCTTCCTCTCAATCCCTTTCTCATCCACTTCCACTAAATCCACCCTCGGTCAGCATCGATAAAAATAACCCTTGGTTTTTATTTATTTAAACATTTACCTGTGTTTTAACCCGGGAGAGAGCGCGTGACGAAATATATATAACGTAAATATAACGCTCGGGGGGTGTCATTGACACTCCGAGGAAAATATTTGTTTTTCTTTCCTTGGAATGATGAAGTTACCTTGTCTTCTTTTTAAATTGAAATATTATTCCCTCACTAAGTTGATACCAATAATTTACTTTTACATAATTACCATAATGTTGATATTGGGTGTAGACTGAAGTTTGCTATATAGCTTATTTGACATTCAGAGAAATATTTGATATTAACTTTCCAAGTTAAGGTTTTAAGGCATGAACCATGTTATTATCATGCTAAATGTAATTTTCTATATGCTCAAAAAGAAAAAATAATTAACCCCTATTTTTCCATTAGTTTTTATTTATTTAAACATTTTCCTGAGATTAAAAACCACCCACCTCGAACATCACTTAATCAACATACTCCTACATTATGCTTTATCAAATAACGCCTGCCCGCGGTGCGAGCCGGATCGGTGAGTGGCATGCGTCAGCTTGGCTCGACTTGGATCGAATTAATTGTAAAAGTAAGCAGTAATATACAGTCCACAAATCAGTTAATCACGTTCGAGAGTAATCAACATGGTAGTATTATTTTAAATTTTCGTGCCCACGAAATCAATTCTTCAGGTCAACGCTGTAGAATAAAATTCAAACACGTCACAGAGCACTATTTTGATCATCCACATATACATAAAATCCAAATGCCGCCTCAATAGACTTGTGATGGGAGTTGTTTGAAAAACAACCGTTTATAAGAAAAGAAAGGCCGTGTTGGGAATATCTTAATACTGATCCAAGCTGGTATGTCAAGAAGTCCTTCATTGTTTGGGGGAATAACGAATTACTAAAACCAGAGAGAAAAATCATTTTATCAAGCTATCATCTCTGTGATTTTTGGCGCAATTTGTGCATTGAGGGTGACTCCATAAAGATATCTATATTTACATAATACCCCCCAAGTGGCTTAAAAGGCTTGTGGCAGGGGGTGTTAGGACACCAGCCGTTAACACATAAAAAGGAAGTGCTTTAACGAAGTTGGGACTAGCATCTATTGAAGTCCTTTATGGTTCGGGGGAAAAATGAATTCCCAGATCCATCCGTTCGGAAAACATCTCTCTAAATTTATCGCTTCTATCCGACCTGGAAATATAGTGGGGCTCTCATATCATGTTCTCCGTGTCACCATTAAGGATATCCATTCTCAATTGTACAAGCAATCTAATCCTGGCGCGCAGCCTCCGAGTCTCCAGCGGCTCCCACCCTAATTTATTTAACATATGGGTAACGCTGTAAATACGCCCGTAGCAATTTTTGACGAGCCGCGCAATCTTCCTTTGTATGCTATTCACTTCACGGATTACGTATTTCTGAACCGGATCCCATACACTCGCTGCATATTCAAGGTGCAGTCGGACGAGTACGAAATAGCACCTTCCTTTTACTTTCTCATCCAAAAATCACCATGGCTAGACCCGGTATTCATAAATTAAATAATTAACATTAAAATATCACCCTTTTTATTGTCTTCCGCCTGACTTAGAAGTAAAGTGAGGTTCTTAGTAGATTTTCTCCATGTCGCTGTGAAGGATGTATGTTCTTAATTACTTATGCAAGCAACTTAAACGTTACTCAGTCTAATTTGGCGAAAAATTATGTCGGGCTCTCTTTTTCCTTTTGTTTTAATACCACGGTACACACAAGCAACAAACCTACAAAATCTAAACCAGCTCCAGTTCAGCAACATGTAAAAATTTTACTTAGCACATGCCAGTTTACCGCCTAAATTTTTCAATGCCAATTTATTGTTTACAATTGTCAATGCTTTCTCATGTCTATAAAGCTAAATCAAAAAGCATGATGAGGAAAGGGTTCATCACATGCTCCGTGTACGTACGTTTTTATTATGGTAGCAAGAAAAAGCGGGGCACGATAGAAGATATGCTATCGATGAAAAAAGGAATATAAAATCGATAGATAGGGTAAGTAATGTAAGAGTGCTACGAAGAAAGGAAGAAAAGAGAACTCTTCTAAAAACCCTGTGAGGAAGATAGGACAACTGTACCAGTCACACCATGAGGCATAAATGACTGATAAAGACAATCATTGAAAGACAACTGGACTGAAAGAAAGGCAAAAACGGCCCATAGCAATACTATGCATAGTAATAATATGCATAGGTCAAGTTGTAAAAGACGCAAAAGAGAATAAAGACGCATTTGTAAAGAGGTGTGCAAAGAATAAAGAGGAGTGGATAGATTAGTCAAACATAAACATTCGGATCGTTGACTCATAATGACGGTTGAACGTCAATTTGTCAGCCCAGAAAGTCAGGTTTGGCCACCACTGCCTTTGTATACTTGTTTGCACCCGCGTCAACCGAAGTGCTTTGGAGGGAGAATTGGATATAAAGAAAATAAATCTGGATGGAAAGAAGTTCTTTGAAGAAAGAAAAAGAATGTCCCTTTCTCCGCGATTCCAAGATAAAAGATTTGATGAGGAGATAGTGCAAGAGCAGCTGACGCTGGCCCAATTTCCTTGCAAACTCTCGATATGTGCGTAGGAAATAACAACTAACTCGCAGGGCGAAGCCAGTTAAAAAAAGTGACAAGAAGACGGTGAAAAAAGTATATTAACAGCACGAAACCAGTGGCGTAGCGAGATGGGGATACGAGGGGTCTGGACCCCCCCCCCCCCCCCCCCCGAAATATAAAAGCACACTCACAAAAGAAAACCAAATATCGAGAAATCTGAATTCACAAGAGAATTCTATGAAAAATGAGATTCTTTCGATTATGATAAGCGTTAAAATTATTTTAAAAGCCTCTCCTTAGTACCCAGTTTTTAAAAATATTTCCCCCCCTGGTTTTGGACTTCCCCCTGAACAAAATTCCTGGCTAGGCCACTATCCGGAATGGTATTTTTCGGTTTGAATATAAAATAAATGAATTTCCGGTTGAGAGTGCATACGAGGGGAGCTAAATAAAATGAGCAGAATGGGAATTGAGTTTGCGACAAGCACATAAATCCTTATCCGTGTGACACTTGGGCAGTTCAATGAAGCACGGTCACCCTTGTTCAACCTCGCCCCGTAATCGGAGCCGCTCGCAGCACTTCTGGGTAGTCATCCTCTCCCAGCCTCCCCTTATCTTACCCCATGAGGAAATGAAACTAAACCTAGAAGAGATGATGTGTTACCCTGTACGTCCGGTCAGCCGGGAATAGGCATACGAAATGTGGGTGAGTCCCCATAGAGAAAGCAAAGGTGACACGGAACTCAGATCAAAATAATATTAATATTTTATAATTTTCCAGTAATAACTGCGATCTAGAATTTACAGTAAGGCTTGATAAGTTTAAGTCCAAATTCCGACGAAGTGAAGAAATGCCATTCTGGAATAGCTTTTGGCCATTATAGAGGCACCAAGTTTTCTCAAATAGTGACAATGTACACCTACCTAATTTATAGTATTATTAATAAAATCTTCATAAAATTGAAATATAATCCATAACACATCCAAAAACTTGTTTCATTCTCTGTGGTCATGACTTTGTAGCCTGTATTAAATTTATGAGAGAGAAATATTTAATGAGCTGAAATAATGTTGTTATTGAAACAAAAAATTGTCATAATTTGAGCTCAATAATGGCATGCATAAATAAACATTAGTATCGAAATATGAAAATTAGTACCTGAAGTACCAATGTCCAATCTTTACCCATTGATTGTGGTAGCTTTTGAGGTCAAATTTTATGGGTAGGCTGCAGAGCTAAATATACCAAAATATATTTTTCGCACTTTAAATGCACTCAATGTAACTTATCTAAGACCGTTTCATCTGTCGACAATTCCTTCACATTGCTATGGCTGGTCGTAGCGTAAAGTTGAAATGAGGTGCTTACATCGCAGCCAATGCTCGCGAGACTTGGGACCCACCAATTCATTTTTTTTATAAATGCCAACATCCTCAGAGAGAAATTTCTTCCCTCTCTACTTACTAAGTGAATTACTTTTAGCTATAACCTTATTTTGCATAATAAATGCATCATGGTAAATAAACCAGAAACATTTCAAAGAAAAGAAAACTAAATGAATACACATAATACTTACACAAAAAGCAATGCTTGCAACAACATTATTCGCAGGTATATACAGGTGCTCAATGAAAGAAATTCCTCTCGAACTTCAACTTTGCGCTTGCAACACACTTTTGAAATTTATAAGATAGGTATGTATTTGGGGAGAGGTTTGAGTAAAGATTCGGAAGGGTAGAAGGTTGTGGGAGGACACAATGATGATGGAGAGAGTAAGGAAGGAAGGCGAGGGCGATGGAAGAAGACCTGGGCTAAAGTAGCTCATATCTACACGGGGTCTCTCCAAAAGTGACGCCTTTTGATGCCAAACATTTGCTATCAAAATGATGGATTAAATAAAATTTCAGAGACTGAATATCACGGTTACACGTAAAAATTCCGATCATGAGACATCCGGTTGGTTATAAGCTATAAGCGCAAGAGATACCGCTGAATGTTCTTGTATTCATAGCAGTAGGGTATTCATGGATACATCGATAAAAAAGGCAAATCAAGTGCAATGGAGTCCCATAAGAGGGACCAGTCACTTATCAAGAAGTAATCCCTCGTAATCTGCGCGTAGAAATATAAGTCGCGAGGATAAATAGTGATAATTTCATGCGCCATTATAAAAAAGTATTGAAATATTAGCATTCAGATTCAATGAGAGGAGTGAAGTTAACGACGTTCAATGCATTTAAAAAATTGCTACGCTTCCGAACATTCTGTAATACGCACAGTTTAATTGCTAAAATAATTAATGTCCCAATATTATCTGCAACGTAAACCTCACCTCACAACGTAAACCTCACACTAGCACGGTACTTTAATTCAAAGGATATGCAGTATTGAAGGCAATACAGTGTAAACCCCACCAAAACGAAGAAAATCCTAAAAAAATATAATCAAGGGTAGTTACAAGCATGCGAATGATCTCCATTGGAAAAGTATACGGCTAGGACAATGCTAGTAACAGGAAACAATTTGAAAGGACCTACACTTTATATGTACATATGAACACCTAAGTTATAATGCTGTGAGCTCCTCAAACTTGATAAGAAAAAAATCAAACCATAGAGCAGTTTTGCGTTTGCTTGGCACGTCATTAAAAATACCTATTCAAATACTGTGAATGCAGGTTTTAAATGAAGCGCATAATAATGTTATTTTTATACATTTCTGATGCACACACTCATTGCAGTTGGGGATAGAAAGATAAATTATGGCCATAAGTGAATTGATACGAAGCCACTTTATTTCTTCTAAATCAGCTGTGCGTCCAATTTATCGTCCAACAATATCAAAACAACCAGGATCACGTTTGCATGCCACCGGCGATGGGATTTCTACCCTTTTACTTTCATTTTCGTCACGTTCCTCTCAACAGAATGTGAAAAAAATACCCCGCGGGCAAGGAAGGGATCATGTTAGGGTTTAAGGGTGAAAAATTCGGGATAGAGGGATGAATAGTGGGTGGGTGGATGGGCTGTCAGACGATGGGGTGAGGCCCGTACATGGAAGCGAAAGTGTTCGTTGGGCCGCGAGCGGGGGCGGACTTTTCATCCCACGTCCGGAATTTGGGAGAACGAGTGGAGTGAGAAGCAAGAGATGAAAAAAGGAAGCGCGTGCATATAGGGGCTGATCGGGGCTTTGCGGGGTTGGCGCTGTAGTTATAGATTCGCCCGGGGATCACTAGAATAGTTGAACGGGAAAAAATACAGTAGCGCTATAAAAATATTCAAGGTGAAACAAAACTCAGTGCTATTCCACAAACTTTTATTTTAACAGTCTACTAGTTTCAACGTTCATACCGTCATTATCAAGACTAACTAATAGAGATAGAGTAAACTTCTCTCGGGTTTCCCACCGGGTTAAAGGCTTCATAATGGCCGACGTTTCGAGCTCCGACTCGGAGCTCATCATCAGGGCTACTGGATGATCTGACTGGACTGGACTTCATCATCCAGTAGCCCTGATGATGAGCGCCGAGTCGGAGCTCGAAACGTCGGCCATTATGAAGCCTTTAACCCGGTGGGAAACCCGAGAGAAGTTTACTCACATCATTCGCCGGGAAAGCATCAAATCTTTCTTCAATAGAGATAGACTTGATAATGACGGTATAAACGTCGAAACTAGTGGACTATTAAAATGAAAGTTTGTAGAATAGTACTGAGTTTTATTTCACCATGAATATTTCATCGTTCCACCAAGTAACACCCATATCAGTTGATTTCATTAGCTATAACAATAATTAGCCCTCCGTCATTCACGTCACATTTAGGAACGCTATTTTTCGCTCGGCGTCTCACAGAAAACCATTTCGGAATGGTCAAACAAAATACACGAAAGTAGAAATTACTCTTTTAACTACAATAAATACTAATTGAATACTTAATTTCATGAATAGACAACAAATTTATGCATAAAAATGATGGAGATATTTGTATTAATTAAAGACTGAATACTACTTATTTTGACGCTTCTTGCAGTTTTTCTTTCATCGAAATTATATCAACATGTTTAATTTGAGCAGTAAATGCAAACCTATTTTTCACAATATAACTGATAACTTCAGGCTTTACTTTATGAAGCTTCTCCATATTGGAAAAAAATAAAACTTTGTTAGGTTCACTATTATTTAATTATGGGGATGTCAATGGATTCAACCTGGCTATGTAACCAAGTTACGAAACCCGGGTCGTGCCACAAAGTTTTATTTCTTTTTTTCCAATATTTTTTACAGTCTCACCGCAAGGATTTTTAAAATAACGTAACAAATGCTTTTGACTACAGGGGGTACAATTGATTTTGAAGACAATTTATGTTGATAGCACGTTCAGTTGAAAATGAACCGAATATCTCCTATCAGATTGGGAAGTTGTCATTCTAAGCAACCACTAAATTGTTATGAGTATGTTTACAGTTTATGTCAAGCATCTACATCAATGTAATAAGCCACCAAAAAGTTACGCAGCACAGGGGAAAACGTAGTATTATCCGCCAAAGTTCACTCAAGTAATGTGAGAACCATTGTAAATTCTTCGCAATAATAGTTTAATTCAGGTGTCAAATTGATAACGGGAAAAAATACGTAGCAATAAGACATATCCAAAAATTAATACTTTAAATAGTTATTAGTTTAAATAATAAACGTATTTAAAAACTTTGCGATCACAAAGCTGTTAGTATGTAGCGTATTGTAACTCAAATTGTCACGTGGCGTCTACAAGACACCAAAAATAACAAAATATCAAAATTAATTCCATAAATGGAACAAAAATAAGGCTATATTTGGTTATTACTGTGTAAATAACTTAAACCCTGTAAAATATTTGGAGAGAAAACTTGATTCGTAACATGATGAGCTATGATGGGCTGATGAAGACAATCGTTGAGGGAAAAGCGTGGGAGGGAATAATGGCAAATGATGATCTCGAACGAGTTACGAGGGACAAGTAATGAAGTATATAAGAGAAAAAAATACGCAAATTAAAATAGGTAAGCAGATAGCCAAACGAAATAGAAAGTCCTCAAATCAATATTCGTATTGTTGACTTATGGTGATGATGTGAAAGTAGAATCTATTGAAAATGTTAAAAGGGAGGGCCTTAAGCGGCTCGAACCTATTTCCGAAGGGATAATGGTGGGATATCATGGATTCCGTTCTCTACCCTCCGGAGCCTGACCCTCACCCTCCGTACGAACCCGTCCGGACCACAGCGGTAGAAACTCACCATACGAGAAGGTGCTCCTTGGCACCGGAATGCTTGGAAGGACTTGTACGGCAGGAGAAGTTTTTTTTTTCAACGGGACGACGAGGGAATTCATGGAAATGGAGACAGGGGGAAAGGGTTATGGGCTTTTCGCGTGGAAACCGCTGAAGAGCGTGAACGCGGATTTTAGGTTGAAAATTATCGCGGCGAATCGAGGCACATACCACGATGATGCGGGAAGGTTAAAGGAGAGGGAAAGAATATTTTCATATATTTTTTCGAGAGGTCCACCGGTTAAGGTATGTTTGCATTGAGACTTAGAGAATTATTCCTACCATCTTCCATCACATCATGGAATTCCCTCTTCAATTTACAATAAGGCCTTTTCCCTTTCGCTCTATCTATAAACCCTATTCTCTTACTTCCCTGCACTAAGTATTCCTACCTTAAACATGGTTTTAAGCATCCCATGCCCATTCAAAACACGCATTTGCGTTTGCTTGGCACATTTTTTCTGAATCCAAATTCAAATGCTGTGATTGCAGGCTTTAATTGAAGCGAATCATCATACTATTTTTAGATATCTCTGTCCAAAAATCTCGAGGGTTATGGAAAGATACATGCATTAAGAGTAATATTTAAATGATGCAAAGCAACTTCATTTCTCTTAAATCATTTATGTCCATGCAAAACTTCAATACCCTCCTTACCTAACCCTCTGCCTCTTCTCACACACAATGTCCAGCACTCCCCACACCATTCCCCTTCTTTTCTGTCCACTTCATCTTCTCCTTTCTCCTCCACACAAATATTTCAAATGCCTCCAGTCTTTTTTCACCGCCCTCCATTAACGTCCATTCTTTGCACGGAGAGACCCTACACTCCAGATTATTCTCCTCACTATTCTCTCCTTTTAACTCTTACAAACGATCCTCTCATTAACTCATTCCTGTCCATGAAAGCATCCTTTACTAACTCAATCTTTTATGAATTTCCTTTCATTATTTTATTCATTGTTAACATTTTTCCGATTAAATTTGTTTTTTTAATTCTCTACTTATTTCTCCTCAAATTTCCTACCGAGTTCATAATTCTCAGTACCCTACGTCGTGATGAAAAGATGCAAAGCAAAAATGCAATGCAAATACTTGAATTACTTGCTGAATATTTTAAGGGATGTCTCTAAAAATTTCTCTTTTTATATTGAGAAGTTATATTTATTTTTTTCAGGGAGAAATTCGCGTAATACGAGCGAATTTTCAATTTTCGACAGTAGGAGCGTACAGCTACGGTTGGTAGAGGGCGTTATTGTACGGTGGTCATTTATTCCTGAAATAATTACTTAAACGAGCTATTGCCTCATAATAATTAATCACACGTAATTATAGAACATATTTGTACTTGGGTACGTATTTGAGCGTCATCAAGATCGATTGACCTTCATCAGGATATATTTGAATTGCTCAGTTAAGGCGTAATGTGTCTGATAGGCACAGGTCAAAAAACATTATTAAGTATTGACATAACTCAGTGGTACACCTTTAAACTTTAAAGCACCATTATTAGCGTAGTCTAATACTTGAATAATGATTACTACATTTATACCCCTTTATATCCCGTCAAACAGCCCCAAACCGATCCAGCAAGGTGTGATTCAACATTCTCGTTAGGCTAGTAAAGATTATATGCAATTGAATATATCATGCGAATTTTATAAGATCGGTGTTTTTCTTATTTTGCTAAATTACTTAGCTATTAATGATTTTATTTTTCTTTATTATGCGATTATGTTGTGTAATTTAGCTAAAAACCTGCCGCTGATCTATTGGCATAAATGCGAAAAGGAAAGGGTACCTAGCGCCTGTAAAAACAAAAAAGCTGCTACAAGCGCCAAGGGTCTATGCCGCGCTCAGTTGCACAGAGAAATGAAAAAAAAACACTTGCACTGTTTCTGTCAGATGCTCCTTACGGAAGGTTTTGTGTTTGAACTGTATGTTCAACTTGCATAGTCAAGAAGGGCAACAGCAAAGTTCTAAAATATACTAAAAAAGTCTTAATTCAACATAGGCTTAGTGTCACCATCCTTCATGAAATATCCTTCCTACTTTCCAATTATTTATTTTCAAAATTTTGTATTTTAGGAAATCATCCACATTTGGGAAGTCGAAAGGGTAGGTAATTTATTTTTTCCATACAGAAATTTAAATAAGCGCTTTTTAGTGACTTTTTTTGATGTGAAAAAAATAAAAATCGGTTATAAATCTCAAAGACAGGATATATGCCGTTAAAGTGAGAGAACTTATCCCATTTATTATTTTTCCGCTACGCCATCAAGAATTTTGAGGAAATTTAATATGTACATGCATCGTCACAGTATCAATTGTTTATTTGTTGGTGATTTTGAAGTTTTGGAACGCAACTGAGATATTCGATTTGAAAAAATAAAGCAAAGAAGTGGAAAAAATATATTACTGTGGAATTCATTTCATTGATTTTCATGGAAATGATTTTTTTTGCGGAAAACAAGGGAAAAGATTTTAGCCACACTGATTTTTTTGTGCGGTTTGAGCAGTAAACGGCATTTTTTCGATACGATTATTTTTAGAGCATCCTCGCCACTTGGTCGTGGTTTCCAAGAACTTCACACAAAAACGCAATCACGTAATTAAAAAATCACGAGGACACAGAGTGAAACGATTGATATTTCTTGATGTGCACCAAACCTCACCACCGAAGGTGGCCAATGCAACAATTCTTTTTCTCTTCAATAAAATAATTCTTGCAACATTTTTTTTATTTTGTCTAAAATTAGAAATTTCTGTATTTAAAAACATTCTATATTTAAACTAAATCAATAAAAACTCTAACGTTAAAAGAAATCTCTTCAATTCACAAGGTGATTTCACAATATTAGAATTATAATGGATGAAATAATGAAGGTTTGGTTCGGTTTCTGTACGTTGGTTTCGGAGAGCAAAAAATCATTAAATTTTAAAATATTCATAAGTTCTTCTTTCATAATAGATTGCCTCCAACTACTTGTAAATAATATTATTATTATCGTCATATTGAATTAACATAAATTAATTAATTTATTAAGGATATAGCCTAGTTCGTTTAGAATCAAGGGTCTTCGTGATAAATCAATCAATCAGTCAATAATCAATGAGTTTACCCTGTATATATATTCGTTTTTATTAGAAGGAGATTAAACGTTGTCTCTTAATTTTTCTAGAGGTTGCTAATGAAAATGACGGGTAATATGTTGAAAATGAAAAGAGTATAAATAACAAAAACATTGTACCACTTATCACAAAGCATACAAAATAGTAACAACAACAACTATACAACTTACAACTATATTAAAAACATAGCTCTCTTGCTCATCAATTTTTCTTCTGTCAAAAGAAATTCAAGCTCCATGAACCCAACAGAAAGATAAACATTAAAAATGTAAGAATTTGAGCACATCAGCCGGAATTTGACTCGTAGCATACCACGGGAAAGAAGTTTAGCAATGGAAACATATTTTAAATGTCCTATACGCCACATCTATTACGTGAGCACACTCACCCTTGCTTCGTCGGTCAATGCTGATTTCCTGTCCGTCCTCTCGTCTCCACATGATCTTGGGCGCCGGGACGCCGTCGGCCTTGCACACGAGCGTGATGTTCTGGTTCTCCCGCACCGCCACCGTAGACTGGGAGCTCTCCACGTCCAGAATGTTGGGCGGAACTGCAAATGAACAACATATGGACCTTCCTTCAATAAATTCTTACGATGACTTTAATTTAGAATCATACTTAACATTTGAAGACATGATAGGTAATAATGTGGAATGTTTAAGGGAGTGGTTTTTTTACGAGACGTGCCAGAAAATATCAAGAAATATATTTTTCGAATTACAAAATTGTATTTTGTACCGTGCGAGAAAATCCTCAATTATTTCCAACTATCTCCCTAACAATAATTGGGTTTAGGAGACAATTTGTACAGTGATTATCTAGCAACAATCATGAGCAAGATATTATTTTCCTTCATTAACTAGAAAAAATAACCTATAGGCTGATTAAAGGAGTAGGGAATCTGATATTAACTTCATTGGCGAGAGAGGCCTGACTAGAATTTGTCCCGAGAGCTCTAACATATTGTCCCTATTTCAGATATTACTCACTCATTTATAATTCATATGAAACCAACATTAAAATTGAACAACTTTTTTTGTCAGTAAAAATATTCCAATTTGAATTAAATTTTAATTTATTGTGCATGGTTAGGACAAAATTAGCATTTTAAAATGGGGCTCTGGAAGCACAAGCATTACACAAATATTTGGCACTCTCTCATATTATCATTTTGTGAGTGATATCATCAATATTAATGCATAAAATTTTGTTTTTACTCCAAAAAAATGACTTAAAGTAATATAACAGATCAAAGAGTCAGCGATTTTCTCAACATTAACGATAAGGTCTACTTTAACTATAGTTCGACTCTTCACTAGATGAAATGACCTCAATATAAAATTTGACGTCCAGGCCAACTCGAAAAGTAATATCCTAAGTTACTTGAAGAGAACAAGGGGAACAGTAATTGTGAACGGAGATTGAAGACAGGAAGAATAAATAATGCACTGCATTGAAACCATTTTTTCTGCCCACTTCGTTGGCCTCTACAACTGCTGCATACTACAACTCACTTCCCTCCGACGAGACCTCATTTGGGATCTACCACCCCTACCCTCTCGTAACCCCACAGCTCCTTCCTTTTATCTGCCTACATCATCTGCAATCTGTGTACTACCAACCTACTTACAAAGCTCTCAAAAAAGACAGTAAAAATTACATAGAACAAGAGTCTGCTAATATTGGTTAATTATCAGGCTACGAAGCATCCTACTCCGACTGATATTTGTCCGACAGGCAAATGCAAATATCTTCGAACATAGGGAGCAGCAGGAAAGTGAAGGGGTGGGTAGTAACTCTTCCATATACCCTCTCCATTATCCCCGCTCCATTTATCTCCAATATAGCCCCCTCTCCGATACCAGCCCTTTATTGTCTCCCATTCCATTATTACTCATTTGTTTTCCCTTTCACCGTCTTCTCCTAGAAGATCCACCTCTGAAACTCATTCCCTAATCTTATTCTATTTTCCAAAGAAATTTAGCTACTAATTCTTTTACACATACGAAAAGATTTTTATAATTTATTAATTCCTGTGTAATAGTATTTTAATTGTATATTATTTGCATTTCAAGTTCTGATGGCCGATTTGAATGGATGCAGAGTGGCTAAAACATTGTCAGTGAACTATTAACCGGCAGAAAAGAACCATAGAACAAGTCCAATGAAATACTGACACAGATAAAATTCCTATGGTACCTCGCCTAATGAGAACGTATTGAACTCCCCTTTTCCAAAATCCTTCGGTCATACATTAGGCCTGATTTTCAGGTAGTGGTACATGTACTGAAGCAATTCAAGAAATCATCACGAGTAATTATTACTAATGTTTTGTTGGTTATGTATAAATGAAATAATACTTAACAATCGTAAATAAACTATGGAAGTTACAAAATATTTTCAATGTTATTATGGAACCATTCCACTACGTTATAGCTTCAAATTTCGAGTCAAGAATTACAGATATTGGCATTAGGAGTTGAGAAAATTGGATAAAGGTTTTATGAGGAAGGTATCCAAAATACTTCCCTCCTTTTCCTAATACTTGCACGTTATCCACACAATGTATCCATTTGACCTGTACATCAATCATCTGAAACACATTCTGAAAGCCTCCAATCATGATTTCTCCATTTTTTGTGACCATACCTGTCTCACTATCATGCAGAAACTTGCTCTTAAACAATTTCTTCCTTACTTACTAACATAGCAGTTAAGACACCCCTCTTTTTGACGAAGGCCCTACTTTCTTTGGAATATTTTACGAATATTCTTGGGCTATTTTATCCTTCTTGGAAATATATTCTCGAAATATTTACTTGAAAGGCTAATAACTTGAGGAGATATAGTGCCACATTAGGTTCATCTCTCGTCCTCACCATTGAAAACAGGCTTCGTCCATCAAATCTGAATTATTTTCCCTTATCCGTTCCACTCACTCCATTCCTCTTCTTCGATGGATCCGCTATTCCCCCAACCCATCTTCTCTTCATTGTGGCGATCATGGATCTCCCTCCGACTTCCTCCACCCGTAGAGTCCACTAGATCGTCGCAGGCGACGCACACCCGATCATGTCCGACCACATGAACATTTTCGAAAGGCGTCCCTTTTGGTCCTTCCGTGACCACGCGTAACACTCCACCATCTGTTCCTTTGATTGCGCCGTTAAGATGCCCAACGGAGGGAGAGATGGATGCCGTAAAGGAAACGATCGCCAGAGTCCGGAAAAAAGAGGAAAAAATGATAAAAATTGGAACCAAATGGATATATATAAAAAACGTCCTCCACTCCCCATTCACTTTAAGGCTTTACATCTTCTTCACTTCTCCTCAATCCTCTTCTCAACTTCCATTTATCCTGTCCACATTTTCCTGATATTTCCCACTTCTTCCTTCCCTCCTATACTCCTTACTCTAGGCTTATCGCTCGTTAGTATCTCCCAATAAGACCTACACAGCTAAAATATCAAGGCATTGGAATTCACTCCCGGAAAATGTGAAATATATCAATCTGTGACTAATTCCAAAAGATAATGAAGACATAACCTAAATATCTTCCATAACCAGAATGTATCATGAATTAGGTTTTGAAATTCATGATCCGATAAATACTCCTGTATTAGTTAAAATAAGGGATTCATTTAAATTATAAACTGTTTTATGAATTTTCCCCATTTTTTATAAAATTTCATGTTTTTTTATTCTCCAGTGTCTCCACTGCTTTTTGTGCTCAAGGTCAACGCTATTTAATGTTTCATGGTGAGATGAAGTCGTTTTTCAATACAAAAGATACTATTACTTTTTCCTTTCAATATAACAATTTTTTATAGTTGTACAAGCATGTTGGATAACCTTTTTGTAGTTTTTAGTACCTTTCGGGTCCACGAAGATATACGTTCATAATGATACTTACAATTACGTTTTAAAGAAATCTTGCCATATCAATGTGATGCAAAAGAAAAGTTAATCACATGTTTTAATATATTGTTCTCTATATTCATACTGATTTCACTCGTGATATCCAAGGGTTTGAAAAACATGTTCCAACTATCAATTTGGCTTATCATCCTCAAAATATATTATTAGTCAGAAGTAAAACCTAGAGAAGATATCAAATGACATATTTCATTCAATTACCAAACCTTAACTCAGGTTTGGCAAATAACGTATGTGATTAGCATTGGCAGCAATGTCGGGGAAATTACATCGATCACAATATAGTTTATTAATTGGGTAAAAATAATCTTTATACTTTTGAACGAATAATAAATCTCATTTTATTAGATATGTAATTTTGCAACCACTTGCCCATTATTATAAAATTCTACCGATTAAGGTAGGATTCCATGGGGTACTGAAGGAGCATTCTGGGAGCCTCCCTTTGCTTCAAGTACTACCCTTTTCAATTCACTGTAAGGCCTACTTCCTATCAATCCATTTAGAACTCCTATTCTTTTCCTTCCTCTCCCTCGTTTACCTAACATTCTACCTTCTAACACTGTTTTCAATATCCCCTACCCGCTAAGTGTCGTACCCCACCACTTAATACCCATCATTCCGATAGTCCTCACCACCCCTCCACCTCACTTCGCATAATACTAAGATATCAATCCTCCCTTTATCCATTTCTCTTTTGATATTTTCTAACTTTCCCGTCCTCATCATTGCCCTCATGTTCCACGTCCCTACATTTATAGCTGAATTCTTCTCCTCCATCTTCTTGGCCTGCTTTAATTCTTTCTTCATTGCCGCTGCACCTGATGATGATGATAAGTTCCCGCAAGGATTTCGCATGTTGACGACCCCAAGGACCTAGCCAACCTCGCTGCCGCGAGGGACACCCGCCCATTGCGGACGGGTACCGTTCGATGATTTCCGAGGCTCATTTGGTTGTACTCCATGTTTTCAGGGAAGGATAGTTGGTAGGGTTCCCCACTTTCATTCCAATAGTGTTTTCTACGTGACACCATCACGTGGACTACCTTTCGTCTAACTCCTACCCCTCGACCCATCTAGCATGGGTGGGTAGGGTGTCCCAAAAAAACCGAAAGTTTGAAATTTGAGGGGGCATTTCCGTTTTCCTATGCGAATGCATGAAAAAACGTCCCATAAAAATTTTCAGCTCAATCGGACAATATTTGACCCTGCCGAAACGCATTCAAAGTTTGAATTTTTGAGTTTTCCAAATTTCATGTCATGTTGCCTAGCTCTAAGGGTCTTGGGGGATTTAAAATTATAAACTTCTGAAAGAAAATGCTCTCTTATTATTATGCTGTCACAATGCGGATACAAATGCACTGTGAACAACAAGCAATATGAAAAACTAGAGTTTTTGCCAATTTTTTCATACATTTTCCTATGCCGCTTAACAACTAGTAACAAATGTTGCCTCTGAGCCTCATCATTTGTCAATTTTTTCTTGACTAGAAAATATTTTATTAATTGAACTCCTCTATCTGCAGTATCATTAACAACCTTAAGGTGTTGAACTATAGATAGGCCCTTCTGATAGTCTACGTCACTTTCCCATGTGCACGGATCTCGCAAAAAAAATGTCCGCGAAATACCAATAATTTTGAAAAACTTCACAGAATTTTTCGAAGCGAAGTCAGCGAGAGTCAGCTCACTAATAGGTCGATTAGGCGGAAGAGTAGCCCGAGATGCGTCATCATCAGACCCCTCATTGTCTCTGATTGCTTCCGCAATGTCTCTTTTCTCGTCGTCAGAAACCATTTCATCGAAGAGAGCCATACAATTCAAGTTTTCGAAAGTTTTAACCATAGATGGTTACAAAACTTGGCCAAAGCTGCTGCGTAGTGAGGGCCTTCCTTCCGACCAAGGACTTTAAGTAGCTCAAGATCTATTCTCGGAGCGCTCACTGCCACAGGACAGGTGTACCAATGTTTCATAAATGCAATTGAAATGCAGCAACACAATTAGAATAAATTGTCACTGTCATGTGTCGACAAACGCAATTGCTTGCCAAAAATCCACGTTTTAAAAGCGTAGAACTTCTTATTCATCCACCGTGATTTGTCAGTTGGGCCTGGGGGGGCGAACCACATACTTCTCTTTCTTGGGAACCACACCACCCAACCACACTATACACAACTCCAAAAGTTCTTTGTAGTCGTCTCGAGGATGGTGGTTCTAAAATAATATGGGGCATAATTTTAAATACTAATCCTGGGGATGGACTTTAAATCACCCTGAACATCCTGACATTTACCATTTACGAACCTGCAGCTGAAGAATACAAAATTTGATAAAGTCATCTACAGTTGAAATGTCCTTCAAACAGCCTCTTGTCGTCTTCATTGCTTGGAAGTAATTTCCCATCCCAGTGCACTGCTAGAGAAACTTGAGGGCTTGCTTGATAAGCCTAACTGTCTTGGTCCTTTTATTCACTCTCATTCTATGTAGATGAGATTTGGAAGATACTAAATGGATTTCATCCCCTTTTAAACCCAATGCAGATGCTGTCGCATTGGTGACAGCCTGGACTATCATAGACCCAGCGGCAGAGGACGTCTGAGTCCGATCTATGGAAGCAGTCACAAGGCTGTCGGACATTATACTTACTCTATGGCGCTTTCCGGACCTTGTCCGCATTTTAAATTCTGTAAAAGTAACAAAATGTTATTTCTCCCTTTCTTCCGCCATATTGGTCACCCTTCCCGCACCCGGAAAAAATTACTTTCTTCCGAATCCGACGAGCTTGTCGTACTCTCCGCAGACTTCTGTCGAACGAGGTCCACTCTCTCATCCAATATTTTCTTTTTTTTCTCATGCCGTTTTTTCCTTAAAAAACCCCTCTTCTTGAAGTCTCTTACGGTTTTCTAAGCGCTTACACCACTTTATATGAATACCCACCATATATCCTTTTCAATCAGTTTTCATAAATATGTAAAACAACTTGTCCTCCTCCACAGTAATGTTTGAAAGGGCGTCTTTGCAGCCGATGTCAAACAGACGGTCGAGCACTTTGCTGAATTCCTCTTTTGCGGACACTGACTTCTCACTAGTTTTATTTTTGTCTTTCCCAAGGGCACGGTAGTTCTCGTAAGCTGTCAGGAGCTTCTTAATGGCTGCTCGAACCTCCTGCGTAGGAATATTAGACTTTCCCCACACAACAAGTAACTCTTTGATTGCAATCTTTGCTGCATCTGCCGCTGACATCGATCCTGGAGAACAGTGCAGGTTGTAAAAGAAAACTTTGAGAACTTCACGCAGCGTTGGGAGTTTACCATTGCCGGGAAAATGTTTGGACTCATTACCCACCAACCAAACACTTGTCGCACTTCGCATAACAGGCGTACCCTTCGACTTCACGTTCATTCTGGCCACCGCCGAAACAGCCTCGACCTCGAAACACATGACAATACCTCACGTTATCAGTTAGTGCACAACACTAAACTCCACGAGTATCTGATAGACTAAGCCAGGATACATTTAACATAAACAGAGCGATGTTCCGAAAGAGCATAACTCGAATCTCAACGCGACACGGCGGGGCAATATGCACTCGACTGGCGCCTGGCGGCCGCAACGGCGAGCGGGACTTGTAAACTCACCGAGTTGTGGCTATGAAGCTCATTTTGACTCAAGTGTTTCTGTCAACGACTATAGAGCTAGAGGAGATGGTTTGAACTTAAAATTGGTTGTTTTTTAACACTCGAGCCTCCTGCAGGGTAGGCAACATTGCATGAAATCTGGAAAACTCGAAAATTCAAACTTTGAATGCGTTACGGCAGGGTCAAATATTGTCCGATTGGGCTGAAAATTTTTATGGGATGTTTTTTCATGCATTCGCATAGGAAAATGGAAATGCCGCCTCAACTTTCAAACTTTCGGTTTTTTTGGGACACCCTAATGGGTGGGCCTACCGGGAATTATTTAGAATTAATGCTCTCTATGGGTAATAGAAATGCCGCTTACTCTGGCTTTGTGGTTAATGGCAGATAACTCTATATATTTTCGAAAATGATTTTTATTCCTATGTATGATATTAATTTTAGTTAAATTTGTGATAAGAGATGTAATTTTATGCTAAAATTTCGTACATATCAGGCAACCGTCATCCCACGACGATAAAGGGGAAATTGATTTAAAAAGCCATTCCCAAAATTGTTGCAAGAAACCATCAATTTTGTACGAGAATTCGTGGAAATTTTAGCTCAGATACATATTTGAATTTTTATCGAAATTATCATTGTTTCACGGTTGAACAAGGGGTCCCCTATAACTCATAAAATATTGCGAAAAAAGAACTTTATTTACGAAAATTCGTGGAAAATTGTAGTTATATTTAAATTTTTATCGAAATGATCCTCGTTTCATGGTTGAATATCGGTAAATCTATGAGAATATCTCTGTTCTGTCGGATATTTAAGAAAATGTGAAACGCTGTACCCGTAACATATTGCGAAAAAAATTCAAATTTTATAAAAATAAGTTTTAAATTTTAGCTAGGTAATTTTTAACACTTTAGTTAATTTGAATTTTTATGGAAATGACCCTTGTTTCACGTTTGAACATCGGTGAACCTATAACCTCCTTTGTTCTCCATCGTCATTTTCTTTTTCCCTATCTCCTAACCCTACATCCATATTTCTCCTACCACTTCTTTATTCCTCCCCTCACTCCCTTTCTCCCTTCATATTCCCTAGCGACTTTCCACTCGTCTTGTATCCATTTCACATTTTTTTCTTCCTCAGAGGATCCCGTCTCGTAAATCTACTTCGCCTGAGCTGAGCCTTTCACACACACACCATAGCGTCTTTTTTCTACGAACCTCCCGCTTAACCTTTCCCGACTTTTTTTGGCCCTTTTCTCGAGAGCATTCATATCGCTAACCTCTCCTAACCTCCTCTCTCGTTTTTCTCTGGCGAGTCTCAACCTCTGAAAGACAGAAAAAAAAAGAAACAGGTTGAGACCCATGTGGTAATCGTTGAAATGGGAAAGAATAATCGGGAAGATTAAAATGAAATTCATCTATAATCTTACCTAATGTACATAAAATTGCTAATGCAAATAACATCCAATTACTATTAATTTTATTTTAAAATAATTGAAGAAGTGATTCTAAAACTAAAATAAAGAAAATAAGGACGTATTATTTAATCCTCTTAGAACTCTTGATCGACAAGAGTTAGCCGGGTGTCCGAGCCCTTACAAAAAAGAAGAATAATCTACCTTATAAGAAAAGGAACTCGTAATGATATAAATTGCGATGATAACACTAGTTTTTGTTTAACTGCGCCTAATGTACGCAATATCAAGGCAGAGACGCCCATGCAACACTTCACCACTTAAAAATTCTATACTTATCACTCCAATAATATCTTTCGGCTGTCATTTGAAGCATGGAAGAACATAAAATGGATCCCGAGCCTTTAAAATTTCTCCACAACTCGTTTTGTAAACGCTAAGACAGCGCTTATCCTTCCGACAACTCTATTGTGAGAAAACTAAAAAAAACTATCCCTCACTCATCCTGTGATCCATTGTAACTCTTCAACTTTAGGAAAGATTTACTCTGCTAGATAATAAGAAAATAATCGTGGTTTTGGTTTTGGTTCAAATGAAACCTGGATTGCTTCCTGATAATGTTTTTTTATGTTTTAATTTGTCGTCTAAAATATGTTTTTCATACTTTATAGATTTCAATAAGTGCGCCCATAGTTGCTCCACAAGAGGGAAACCTGACGTCGACTACCAACTAAAAGCGCCAAGCCGCTGCACTTGAAGTGCCCTCCTTAAGGCGCTCAAGCAGGTGTCATGCAGCCTCTGAAAATCTTTCTCCCCGCCCCACCCACCTATCCCTACTACCTTCCTATAAATTACTGAATCCATGCCATTCTTTTATGATAACGCTGTATTTCAGTGCACGACGAGATGTGTGGATACTTACCGACGACTTGTAGGTATCCCACTTGGCTGATCATGGGATTGGTGTTGACTTGACACATGTAGTATCCCCTGTCCTCCTGCTGCACTGCAGTCACGTGGAGTAGCCACGTCTTCTGGTTGTCGTAGGAGACACTGAACCTCGGCAACCGGGCAATCACATGTCTGTGGATGGTCAGGATCATCTGACGATCGATGTGGATCCACGCCACCTGAGAATAGAGAACAATATAAACGTAATGACAAGAGGAGAGAATTAAATAAAATGGTGATAGAATTACCGAAAGTGTTCAAGATTCTTTGTATCCTTATTTGCACTAATATCTGAATATAAATACACGGTGACTTCGATATTTCCAATTAAAAACATCAATACATAACGATAAAGTAAATAAAGCAATTGGCAAAATTAATGATTCATTCGAAAATTAATGATGCTAAATAATTAGTAAGTATAAAAATAAGGAGAATAAACTCGTGCTGCACTACATAGTAATTAATAAGAATTCGTTCTTAAAGTTTTGGACCCGAAAGTCAAGCATAATTATTTACAAAGTCATTTGTGTTTACTTGTTAAAATGCTGCTATTCCTACCCGCTAGGTAAAATATATCTTTTTATATCGTCTTTTTTTCGGACCTAATGACACAGTGAAGTTCTAAGTTGATTTTCTCTGACCTGTTCTGAAAAACTTCTATAGATTACTGAAACAAACGTTGAAACTTCTAACCGCATTTCTCGACGCTTTAAACTAAGTTCTCACAACTTAACATCTGGGCTGAATTAGTGAATGTATTCTTAGGTAACACACTTAGTTTTTTCCCATGACGCTAATCACACTTTCTTTCGAAGTACACTCAGATGTTGAATCAAAAGCAAGGAAAACGTTATCCACCTCACCCTTTTCAACAATTTTTCTTCTTATCTTTTCGTTCTCTATCTTCTCTATATACTCTAAAACCCACATGTGACCACTAATTGACTCACTCGTACAAATGTTTGGGGTGAGCGAGAAGAGATAAGAAAAATTGATATAGTCCACCCCTTCTATCATCTAAAACCCTAGCAAAAATTATCAAAGCACAACATTTTCTATCTATTACAGCGTTTCCAAATACCTCTTTACCGCTACTTATTGGGATTATTTGGGGTTAACGAGACGAATGAAATCTAATCCCTCTGAAATCGTCTCAAATCTAAACCCTCAAAAATTATCTGAAACTCTAGTAAAAACTAGACAGAACCGCCCCAGCGGGTGAGTTCGAGTTCTCTTTTACCCCAGCCTTAAAATAAAGAGCAAAGCTAATGCCTTTCCGAGTAATGATCTGTTTTGCCGACTAATCATTTAAAATTCACAATGTCAATCCACGTGGTGCGTTGAAGGCGACGGAATTTGGAAATAAAAACTGCATCTTTTCCTCCTTCTAAGATCCTATTTCATTCGGGCTAACGAATAGCAATACCCGTCTTCTGGAGTGATGTTTGCCCCTCTCTTGCATAACCCACATTTCCAAAATATGTTACCTTCAGTCCATGGTCGTACAAAGCATCTTTGATACAACATTTTCCTCTCAGAATCAATAGGTACCATTTTTCCTCTTTGAAGTCATAACATTCCAATGTTTGTCTCTTTTACCTCAAAAAATAGGTTGCCAGTTTATTTGACAGGATCTTGAAAAATTCATTCATACATGAAAGCCAAAGATCTCCTTCAAAAGAAAATCTTATTGAATATGTCCAAATGAATACCTTGTGTAATGTAAGATTCTATTCATTCCGTCATTCCGCACTTCTCTCCATAAGGAAGCATACACCACTAAAATTTCAAAGGGTTTGAAGTCTCTTTTGAAGCAAAGAACCATTCAGTACAGCTGCAATGCTCGAATATTGCAACCCTGTCATACTTTTCTTTTCTCTTCCCGCGATACTGGATATTTCCAAGCGGAGCGGCGACGCCCTGGCCTGACCCCTGAGCTCACCAATGCACCCACCCAACCACCTCGGGCCCTCAACGCTCGAGATCACATCTGTCCCCTTCATGACCGCTTCCAGTCCCCAGGCAAGTAAACATTCACGACGTCCTCTTCCATAACCCTTCTTTACGGAGAAGAGAAGAAAAAGAACCCTTTTATCCCTCTCAATATCTCATGATCCCACCTCTATTTCACTCATAGCCGGTTGACCGTCAAGATGGAATTTTTTTTAGCCTCCTCCTTCGACATTTTGGCTTAGTAATTATAATGAATACTGAAGCATGGGCAATTACGAAGAAATGAAAAGGAAGAAAGGAGCTCATTGAAAGAAGATTGGGAGTAGAATTCAGAAGGTTGACAGACGGTAGGCAGAAGGAAGGAACGACGAAGCTTTTCATTTTCCTCCGAAAAATTGAGCAGTTCAATTATTTTTTAGTGGGACTCCGTACCCACATATCATCAATGAACACTTATTCTTCCCTTTTTTGTTAACCGCTGATGTTCTAACACTCCCGCCACACACTTATTGAAGTAACTGGTGGGGTAGTAAGTATAGAGGTGGATTATTTCCAGTTTTAGTTTGACTGGTGAATTTTACCGCTCTTTTTCCAAAGACTGGCGGCGTTCGATGTATGGGTGTGGAAAAATATGGAGAAGGGGAAATGGATGGAGAGGTGGAGAAAAGATGGAGTGTTGAAAATGACTGCAGAAGAGAGAAAGTTTCAAGATGAGACAAAAGGTTTGGATGGATCAAATACGGAGCTGTATGAGAAAGTATAAGACAGTGTTAAGAGGAACGAACGCTAATGAGCGAGGGAAAGGGATAGAATAGGTTTTAGAGATAAATAGAGAGGGGAATTTTTTGATTTTCGGAAATCCTAGTTCAAAGGGGAGACTCGACGGGGTAATCTGTAAAATGCTCCGTTTAAACCTACCTTTACCGGTTGAGCACTGAAGTTATTACACTATTCCACATTCAAATTTCTACATTAAAATTTCTGTAGTTTCCCGTCTAAGCTCTTCCTAAGTAATGCATAAGCGTTTGCTGTTTACAGTATAGTGTGCGATTTTCCTTCCCGAAGTAAGGATAAGTAAATGAAAGAAGTTGGAATGAGTAAATGAAAGAAAACTTTGATAATGCCAACAACTCATTAAAAGTGGGTGTAGTTTCACGTGATTTTATTTACTCTTAACAGTAAATGGATAAAACGAAGACGATCATTTCTTGTAGCGGATTTTTCCCTTACATTTTCCGAATCTCTCCATAAAATTTAGATTTTAGGAATGGGTGAACGATCACATTGAAAACAATTGCAAAACTTTAGCTCTCAAATAGAATCCGTTGATTTATTGCACTTCATTTTTACTGTCCCGTTAATTAAAAGTGTCCTGATGATCCATTGCCTTGAATGTGTGCCGTGGTGCAAGCACCTCTTTATGATTTTAGCAAGAAAAAAGGTTAGCTCTGCGTCACCGTCGTAAGACACAGGCCAAGTGTCAAATTCCATCTCCAGATTCAATTTTTCTCTTCCCATCCATTTTCAATTTTCCTACCGCAGTATATTCTTCTTCAACCAAAACCGCTTTCCCTCAGTACCCTCTCTTCTTCCCCTCGTTTGCCGCTCATGGGGAGATATCTACGGGAACCCATGGGGGCTATGACCCATGGAAGCGACCCTTCCCGCCTTTCAATTCCTCCCCGCTATCTCATCTCACTTCAGCCATCCCCACTCTATTCTCATAACCTCTCCCATCCCATAGGTATCTTCTCCCCCACCACCTGGTATGCACCACACCTACTGCATTAAGATTGATTATTATTTAGTGTTCCAACGGTAAAAGTAGTTTTATATGGATCATTTTTCTGATAATCCCACCTCCTTCCCACCCATATTAGATGGACCTCTTTATTACAAATAAAACCCTGCTAAACTTTATTCTATCTACAAATTCATGAATATTATTTAAGTGTGCACCGTTTATATTAGGCTTAAATAAAGCATTTTTCAGATTATGTAGTCCTATGTCCTCTGCAAACTTGGTGTTCTCTCTTCATTTCAAAATGATCCTAATGCCTTGAATTCAATCTATAAATACAGGTAAATGAACAATCATATTCCTTCCCCCTTCAAATCTTCCTCAGCAATATTTGCCTTAAAACTGTTTTAGCATAAAATAAGATTTGCAATGCTTATTTACATCCTTCTCCATTCCTTACTCTATCCATCTAAACATTCTGTCTCCCCCGTTATCCCATCTAGAAGCATTCTCTTCACAACCAGAACTTCGTTATTCCTTCTCCTCTCTGTTTACTTCACCTCCTGCAATTTTTTCCGTTCCAATATCTCGAAAACCTTCAGTCATTTCTTTCCCTCCTTATTAAATACCTATTTGTCCCCGACGTAAAACACTCCACTCAGGACCACTCTGCAGTAGCCTTTTCTTCAAACTCTTACATTACGAACCTCTAATCAGCTCTTTCTTGTTCATAAATACCCTCTTTGTTATTTCTTTATTAATTTATTTAATGCAGTCCAGAAACAGTACGAGGCTAATTATAGATGAACCACAATAACAAGAGAATGATTTACTAACTTTAAACGTAACTAACAACGATCAAAATAATCTTCAACAGTATTTAGAAATAAATAACAAAGAATGATAAACTTAGATAGATCGGGTGGTGCGAGGAGTGGGGGGAAAATTACGATAGAGATAATTACGATTCTCTTCCCGATGTTTATGCTGCTGTATCTCTTTGGTGTGCAGTACAAATAGATGGGCTAAAGGAGAAGCAAAACGAGGAATTTAAATAGACAACCTTCATCTTTCACCTCTTTCATCTAATTATCTTTCCCCCAAATTCTCCTCACCAATGCAAACTAACGTTCATCTCATTCCAGTCTCGCTAAAAAATTCACCAATAACCCACCCCCTCATTCATACCGCGTGAAACAAGTGAGTCGGAGCCACAGAAATAGAGTCATAGCATTGGGATCACATTCTCATCCCACAACTCGAAGGCTATCACCATTCCCATTCAATTTTGGTTATCACTCACTCTCCTCTCCCACATCGCGGTCCTATGGCTCCCACCACCCTCGCAACCTTCCCCAATAATGCCTTTCCCCCACCCAACACTCCCTCCATCAACCGAGCAAGTTGTTTTTTTCTATGTCATCCTCTTTCTCTCTCTCCTCGAGAGAGATCTCTCCTTAGAGTTATTTTCCTTCAGCCTCTTCCAACTCTTATCTCCCCACAGCCACCCTCTCCTCTCCAGAGATCATTTCTGTTGCTTCCTACCCTCGTACATATCTCCAGGCCTTCAAACCCGCGACCAGGAGGAGAGACTTGTCCACTTTGACGTCTGAATGTCCTCAGTTTCTTTCCACGTACTATCATTTGCAAAAGTCTTGCAACAAATCGAGCGGCGCCACTTTCGCTCCATTGTCGATTTCTGGCCACCATTAAGTTTTAATGATCACTATCTAGGTATGAATCTTCATGGTAGCTCGGGAACAACTCACGAACGGGTCATCGTGACACGGGAGTGAGACGTAGAAAATCATTACGATGTTCAGTTGAGTAAACGAGCGTAGATGTTGTTAAGTCGTCGCAGCGTTTGAGATTATTTTTGTACCCGTAGTTGACTGGAGTAGATAATTGAAAATATTTACCCGCTAAAAGAGTGGGTACCTATGACGCCTGGCTTCCAATGGTCAACCCCATAAGGCCGGCTTGGGGCACGATTTCGCCATTAGGAACACGGAAATCAACTCGCTCGTAACCCTTTTTTTAGGGATTCAACGTCGTTCAGGAGACTTTATATTAAGTTGTTGAAATATTTGTTCGATATAGAAGAATCAATAAATGAAAAAAAATTAACTGGCAATTTTCCGGAAAAAAACACGACTCTGTCGTCTCCACCATATTTAATTGATTGGCATTAAATAATTCTTTACGTAGGTTGAAGCTGATAAAGATAGCTCCATAAGCTTTCTTCTTCATTAATTATCAATTTGTTAATTGGATAAATATATTTACACCGATGGAAATGTTTCTTCGGAAAAAAATGGAATTTTAATGCCAAAAAAAATCGCTAGGCCTCATCGTTGCTAGCAAAATGTGTCTCTATTTTTACTGTTTACATATCTAGGCGAGACTTAAATTTTTACGATAGAACTAACATATTTAGTGATAATGTCGCATTAATCTTCTTTTTGTTACAATAAATTAGTTATTGTTTCGATTTTAATATTTCGGCCATTATTATATTATTAAGGACAACCAACTTAAAGAGTGACTTAATAGTACGACTTTTCCCTATTCATGAATGCCTCCATTGGTAAGGTTTCTAATAACAACAACGGACAGAGATTAAATTGAAAGTCAATTTAAACCAATATTCGCCCTTTTTTAGGGAGGGAAATACTTAACGCTGAATCGGGTGCCCCGGGCCGTAGACTCGTGATTTCCAGCTCTCTGAAAAGTGCTGAGATCACTCAAAAAGAGCCAAGCTACCAACTTTTTAAAATCTCTCCGAGGAATTACCTTCGATCTTTCCTACTGCATTAAATGCTACAATGTGTTTGGGGGAATATAATGAACATTAATTTCACTTAAATGGAAGCGGTCAAATACCGATACTGAAAAGGATGACAAAATACCTCACCCACCCAATGACCCGTTCTCCATGCATTGAACCATGAAGACTAGTATTGGATTGTTGCATACACCCGAAAACTATACAATTTCCGGGCACAATCTTTATGGAGCGAAAGTGGCGCCGCTCGATTTGTTGCAAGACTTTTGCAAATGATAATACATTCACTCCCTTTAATCACCCCACACCTATTTTAACCAAACGCTTCCCACCAATCCCTCCTGCGTTCGTTCTTCCTCATCAGCCCAGCTTCCAGTAATCACCTTCCCTAATACCCATTTTAATTTTTTATTATCCGTACTCTCTCCCCAAACACTGCCTATGCATGTGTCACCTTTGACATAATATGTGCTCAGCTTGGTACACGTGTAACGAAATAGCAACAAAATGTACATGAAATACAATATGATTATTCTTATACATCTTTTTGCTATATTAGAATAAAATGGAACTGTATTAACGATTTATAAAATGATTTATCTTTACTGAAAGCGTTCTCATTGTTCCTTATTTATTTTAATGTAATTACGAGGCATATATATTAAAATTAAGCGCTACAAACTTCATTATTTATGTTCTTCCTCAGCTGCGTGGCTACCTGATATCCTCTTTCCTAATAGTCATTTCGATGCCTACAACCCCTACTTCCTCCTTTTATACAAACTGACTATGTATACCGTCACCGGTAAAATCATATGTATTCGATTTGGTTCACGGGTACTTAAATATAAAAAAGAGACAGGTAAATAATACTTAAAATTATGATTATCCTTGTTCATATATGAGTTATTTTAGAATAATATTCAACTCTATAAACGTGATTTTATACTTTCATTATATCTGTTACTGTAGAACCCACCTCATTATTTTCTTGTTTACTTTCATGTAATTATAAATTCAAAATCATCCGTGTAAACACATGTTATTAGTATTCGTCATTAAAATAATGATATAAAGCACAAGTTTTTAGGATCATTTAGAAGAGCACTCACCTTGAAAACTTATATCTCGGTAAGAAGTTCACCCATTTTCATGATTTTTTTAGAAATTACTAGACACGCATTTTTGAAATGATTAATTTGAGAACAAAATGCGTGTTTTTTCATAATAAGAGCTGCTATCAATTTGCTAGTTGATTTTGAAATTTAAATCAAATGTTTGGCGACACTTTAAAAGCTTTTTTACAGTAGTATTGGTTGCAAAACTCGGTATTTCAGTTGATAGAGCAATTTAGCTATGTTGATAAGTAAATAATATAGATATTTTACTAATATACCTATATGGGGTTGTAAGGTAAAATTTGTAATGCAAAGTGAGAGAGATTTGAAAGTTACAAAATTAAGCATGGGATGAAGTTCTCTGCCCCCTAGTTCTTTTATTCTACAATCGGTCCAATATATTTCAAGTACACCTCTTGGTCCACTGCTTGATGGCATTACAAAGGTCATGTAGTAAGAGTTTAAAGTGCCTACAAATCACTTTCCCAGAATACGTAAATCATCAGCACTATGATTAATATTTCCTAAGTTGTGATTCCATTAAACTACTCAGCCACATCCAATCATGATACATTTATATTATTTAACCATTTTCCTGACGCTTCACGTTTGACGCAAGATTAAATAGATAATACTTTGAAGTTGGTAATAAAGACGGTGCAAAAATGGCACAATAACTTTGTCGCCTTGCAATGCTTCGATAAGTTGTTTTTACTCCCTACAGGGTTAATACTAAACGGAATAAGAGGGACTACTGGTAGTCCTGTATATTGAAACAGAAAAGTAATAAGTTACACGGTTCATATATATTTTGGATCCCTTTTTAATTAATGCCGACCAGCAAAACTCTCTTCCTTCTCGGCTAACAATATCTCATCCTAAAATTCCATTTTATCCAACACCTAAGGCACGCCAAAGCGACAGATGTCTCACTTACGTGCCATTTTTCATCTGCACCTCCATTCGCCTACTAATCCATTACCATTCCACATCAACTCACGTCAGTTGAGTCAGGCTCTCTCCAATTATATCAACGATTTTAAATTAAATACATAAAAGGACAGCAATGCCACGGACCTGTCGCTATTCGTCTAATTTAGATACCGAATGACCCTAGTTATACTAAGTTATTTTCCATATTTATGCATCCTCAAACCAAATCAAAACACATTATGATGTCGAATAAAAAAATATCTATCCTTCCTTCAGGTAGGGGAGCACGACCTATTAAAAGGCACAAGTTAATATGTATGTACATGCATGAACGCGAGATTGAACGTTAAAATGAACCGAGTTACGACCGACTTGTACAAATTCATGGACAGAAACTAGATTACACCCCATTTTTCCATATAAATTCGAATATTTAAAAATGCTCCGTTCCAGTCCACCATAATTGTTCATGGAATCACCCAAGTAAATTGTAAGAGATGCATTTACACAATTAACTGTACGTGTTAACATATCGGCGCCTGGAGTGATTACGTCCTGAAGTGACCACGGCTCCAGGATAGACGTAATACTTACTATACTTTAAATACTCTACCCAAAACACATAAGCAGGAATTGGACTGTCTCCAAAAAATATCTATCATCAACTGTATTTGAACTCACGCCAACGGGGTGAAAAGATTAGTCTAGCCACTAAATCATCCCGATCCTATGTAATTACGCAAGTACCTTTGCAACCTATCATGTGTAAAACATAAGAGAAAAGATTTTAAAAAAGTACTTCAGAAGAAAATATAGTGTTAGGACGTATTTTAGATGTAAAAAGAATATATGTGTGATTTGCATAAAATTAGAAATGAACATAACATAATTAAGTATACATTTCTATTCTGTCCCCTCGAGGCCATCTGTCCCAATGCCAACTTTACCGCCACCGCAAAGACGTCTTCGGCGGTTTTAAAAAGCGTCTCTCATTCCTGCAGACCAATCATCCTTCTCCTTCCCCCTTTCTTGCAATAACTCATCTCGGCAATCCTCGGAGAATAAAAGGCTAAAATAAAAGTATCACCACTCGAAGGAACTTATTTCTCCTCCTTTCGTTTATGGCCACTCATACTCTTCCCATGTCTCCATTCTCGAAATGAGTTGGAGAGGGTTTTTTTCATGCTGCGGATTTTATTTTTTTCATTTTTTTCCACTGGATCTCTTTCCTCGTTTCCCTTTCCGCCTCTATCTTCATCCACTCCTTCCTCTGAGAACGATTTGGAATCGGCTGTACGTCCTTTTTTCAAGGGAGAGAGTAGGGAGGGAGGACAGGCCGTAAGTTTACACGGGGAAAGGAGATTGGAGTGGGGAAGAAGAATCGTTTCCGCCCTCCGTTCACAATCGACAATCGAAAGGGCATAAAAAGGTTAACAGCGGGGAATGGATTCGACTGATAAATCATTATGGCCTTGTGATCGTGTGTCAACTTGAAACGAGAGTTTCATGACAAATGGATGAACGACTATTTAAATCACAAGATTCATATTATCTGGCCGAAATTATTCGCGTATCTTTATATTCAAGCTCGATTTTGAAAGAGCGCATTTAAGAAGTAAAAAAAAGTATTTTTAATGACTCATAATAATATAAAATAATCCAGGCATAATAATACCAGAATGCTCTTCAATGCCAAGTAAAAGATTTAATCTTCATGTATCTATTCACTGTAGCTCATTGGAGTAAGTAACCACTTTCACACAAATCAGTTGTGTCAATGAATGTCATAATGATAATAAATAGCTCGTCAATTATATCACTCTCTGGTCTACTGAACAAATTCCAATGTCGATCGTTCACATTAAGGTGACAATTCACGTTAATTAGGTCAAATAATAATAAATTTAGTGTCCAAATTTATTCACCACAATCTAAGTGCTCACCAATCGCGACAAGTTGATTTTATGTTTACAATCATCATATTACTGAATTCAGAAATCTCCACGCTTGAATTTTTCTATGCCCTAGGCAATGATTTTTGTAGATAACCCTATGAAATCCTCTTCACATGTGACATTTCGTATTTTGAAATATCTCTCTTTCTTACCCAAAGTAGATAAATGGAAAATTTACTTAATCTTTGACAAGAAAGCTGAGGCAAAATGAAGTACATTCATCAAAAATGGATGGTACTAAAAATAAATCGCAATTGTAAAAGTTATGGATTTTCATGAATGAAATGTTTCCATTCATGATTGATTCCAAGGAAGTAATACCAAAATTACATCAAATTGAAGAAGTATCTAAATTAAGACTTCAATGTAACACACAAGTGATATTGTTTTAGGTGATGTCTTCGATTAATTCACGATTCCCAATGAATTCAATCACAAAATAATTTCGCAGCAATTCTAAACCTGCTCAAAGGGAAAATTGAATCCATTTTCCTAAGTTTATGAAAAAATATATTCTTTACAAAGCTTAAAATAATCTACTTTCGTTTATAATGTTCCACAAAAATGATAGCAATTAGTGAAATTAAGTATTTGATACTGAAAATAAAGATATTTTGATAAATAATAGCAGAAATTGTATCGCAAGGAATGAAAAACAACCGAAAAAAATATGAAAGTGAATTTTATTTCAGCATTTATCTGTGATAAGAAAGTAAGAATTAAATTTGAAAATGCTGTAAAATTTAAAAGACTATTAACATGTTGCCAAATTAAAATTTTAGTTAAATACCTAGTTCATACCTATCTGCTTTTATAAAAACAACGTTGAACCAGGGACATAGCAGTGGTTCCTTGAGTTATGATAGCTCGGGTTGAAAGTGTTGATAATTACACGTATGGAGGATTAGGAATGGGATTGGGAAAATGAGCCTGATTATTAATGGCAATGTAATATTTCAGGCGTTCAAAACGACTAATTTAAATTGGCATATTTTAATGGTAAATGTACAGAATCTTATTAGAAGTCTGAACACGAGTGCTACATTGTCCATGAAATACTCCTTTTTAGGCTGAGTGGCCCACATACCTCTATGGGTTAAATGGAATTTAGTAAGAAATCATGGAGGGAGTATGGAACCTAATCGAGGTATGTGAGCACAAATGCGTGGCCACGTCTTCGAAAGGCCCTCGCAAATATCTTGAGTCACAGCGTCGGAAAATACACCATCCCTTTATTATAATTATAATATTCTACCAATTTAAGTTACGTTTCCATGGAGTACTAAAGAAGCATGCTCGGAGCCTCCCCGTCCTCCAAGCACTTCCCCCTCAATTCACAATAAGACATTCTCTGTTTGATTTTATGTAAAAACCCCTACCTAAATTATTTTCCCTAGTTTACCTAACATTCTACCCTCTAACGATGTTTTCAACACTCCACGCTAAGTACTCTCTTCATCCATACCTTCTGTCTCCTCGCTATCTCATCTAAAAGCTGCCTATCCTCACTCACCATGTCCAATACTTCCACCTTCTCTCAGTTCATTTCACGTTCTGCATTATTCGCCACACCCACATCTCGAATGCCTCCAGTCATCTCTCATCCTCCTTCCTAAGTAGCCACGTCTCCACTCCGTAAAGAGCTACACTCTAGATCAAAGTCTTATCTAACATTTTCTTTAAACTCTTACATAATGATCCTCTCAGGCGCTCCTTCCTGTTCATGAACGCCACCATTGCTAATGCAATTCTCTTACTGAATTCCTTACCACTGTATCCTACGCTATCCATTTAAATCTAAAAATCATGCTTTTTTCCCGTCCCTATCGCGCTGCACTTATTTCATTCCCTTGCCTGCAAACAAAGTAACACGCTTGCCCTTACCCCTTTTCCAAACGCAACCACGCCCATAAGGTCCTCCACCAAATTAACTTACGAGCGCATGCTGTCCGTTTCCAACCGAGCGAAAATAAAATAGACACAAAAAACTTTCTTTCCGCAAGCAAACTTTTCTCGAACTTTTTTCCTTAGCGCTCCATGAAAGCGGCATTAGTTTTCTGCCGTGCGAGTTTTTGGATAGGAAGAAAAAAGTGGCTGTAACATGACCCTGTTTTAATTTCCATGGTGCTTTTGGCAGCATAGAAATGACGACCAGGGGGAAAAATACGGAGAAATATGATCTGATGATCGAGCATGGGAGAGGAGGGCAAACGGATAGGTGGAACGCTGTGAAAGAAAGTTATTGAAGGAGGCAACGGAATTTAAAGGAAGAGTAGAGGTTAGAAGAAAGGAAGATTAAACTTCCAGGTCTTTCTTAGAGGCCGTTCAAACAATCAAAACAAAGTTATGGAAAAATCGATTTCGATTAAAATCAGAAGTCTGGTTTTTGTAAATGAAGATCGAGGAAGTTTTGAATTTCGTTTCAAACTCCATTTTTTAACTTCGATTGTAACCATTTTGATATATCTCAGCAGCATATCTATCATCATCACCACCAGTCAACAACCATAAGAATAGTTTGACGCAACTCTCCACTCAAATTTTGTGCAAAATATCTCATCACACCTACTTATGTTTCTATGTCATACTCTTACCTTGTTCATATATTTTATCTGAGTTCTATCTTTTCCGTTTGAGCCTGACAATTCTCTCGAGACAATTTTCATAATCAATCCAAAGGTCGACCAAGTTTCCATATATTCTTTGTAAAGTTTCACTAATCTTTTCCATTCACCGAATCTTATTATCACTTTCTCATTACTCCCTTGTTCGAATTATTTGAGTTTCATTTTTCTCTTGTTCTAGCACACTTCTATTACTTCTACCATTGGCTTCTCTGCTGTTGTTGTTGTTTTATGTGTGTAGGGATTGAATTCGTGCAGTTCTTAAAATTAAGCTATGATAGTAAATAACCTACGTAAGTAATATGATTAGATGATCTTTCATTTGGAACTTCACGTGGAAATATCGATTTCGATTAAAATCGAGAGTCGAGTTTTTTTATATATGAAGATCAAGTAAATCGTAATCGTGCCATGATCTTCCAGTTTCGATGCAAACTCTTTATTTTTAGATCATGACAATTTCATATGATCTTAGCAGCGTCACTGCCGGTCACTTGCTAGACGGAAAAGCTTCCCTGCATAAAATCTTGTAACACCTCAAATTGAGAATCCACTATACTAAAAATCAGTATAAACCTAAAAATAGCGAAGAAAGTAATTCATATCTGTTGAAAATAACATTCACTTTTTTAAAAAGGCCATTTTTCTCCACAAAAGACCCAAAAATCTCCACTTTTTATTATGGAAAATTCCATCCATTTTTCAGGTAAAATTTTATTATCATTGGCCTCTTTCCCTTTGAAAAATTAATCTCCTCTCTGCATAATTTCTGGGGGCATGATATATGAACCTGAAGGCGAAGAAGAGGTCTTTTTCCTACGAAGTGGGAAGGCCGACATCGCAAATTTTAATGGCGTCTCCAGAATCCAACCGTCACCTCCCCCGACTTCACTGCCACCTTGCGATTTTTTTTAAACCCGCGCTTTCATCGTTCATCATTCTAGTCACTCATTTTTTTGCGTTGCATTAGCTGCCGCTCAATGCGCTTTTTGTCAGGCTAATTTTTAATATGACGGCTCCTTATAGCGAATCGTTATACGACGTTTAAATTATAAAGCAGAGGAATTGCATCTCACAGGGCGCTTTGGCTTAAAGGTAAGTTAACATGGAACATTTCCGGTGATTGAGACGCAATGAGAACTTTATGACAAATGTCACAAGTGAACTATAAAGATACGTGGACGTTGATAGGAATAAAAAAGGCTCCTTGAAGATTGAAATGTATTTTTTGTCTTGTTTGGTAAATAATATTAATGAAAAAGTAGTTAAATAACTTATATTTAATTGGCAGTAAATAAAAAAAATAGATCATGTGCTTACAAAAGCAGAAGTAATAGAAACGAGGAGATATTATTCCTACGCAAGGCAGGCATGGCAGATTTTAATGTCGTCTCCATAATCCAACCATCGCCTTCCCCGACTTGACTGCCATCTTGCGAATTTTTTTTTAACCCGCGCCTCCATCGTTCATCGCTCTAGCCACTCATTTTTTAACGTTGCACGTGCTGCCGCTCAATGCGCTTTTTGTCAGGCCAATTTTTAATCTTACGGCTCCTTCTAGCGAATCATTATTGGGCGATTAGATTTGGAAGCAGATTAATAGCCTCTCATCGGGAGATTTGCCTTAAAAATTAGTTAATACAGAAAATTTCGTCCGATTGGGACACATTGAGAACAGTGCACTTTTCCCCTGCCAAGCAATCACTTCATTTCTCCAAAGCATTCCAGGAAATAAGTATGCATGGACGTTGAAATGGAAACAAACAAAGACTTTTTGAGAAGTGAAACGCGCTTTTGGTATTTTATATATTACGTAGACAACAATAATGGAAAAAGGTTAAATTACTGCATCTAATGGGGTAAATTACTTATCGCTCTTAAACATTTTCGTGGAAACGTGTGTTTACGACTTAAGTAGTGGTAAGAGACCCGATGAAAGACGATACTTCCTTGAGATTAATTCTGTGGAGAGGGATAATGTATAACTTAGAGTGATAGTGTTTGACGGTTTAAATGTCTCTATTTCTTCAAAATACCATGCCTTCACAGCAGTGGATAAAAAACCATCGTGGCTTTGCGCCCCAAGCAACCGGAACTAACCCAAAGTGAATTCTCAATTTCGTACTTCATTAAGAGATTTGTCCAATTTAGTGGCTTCCTCTAATATCGGTGGACATTCATAAAGTAAACAATGTTTTACAAAAAGTAAATTAAATTATCCGGCCATATATTCACTGTATCAATATCAATCTTGCCAGTCTTTGAGGTATTTGCGGTAGCTAAAAATATCTGATTTCTTATGTCTCCACTGCTGATCAAGCATTATTTATCTACTTTCAGCATGTAAGGTGCTACTATCATTGTTATTGGGATATCAGGCATCCACGGGCTGGAACGAATGAATTAAGTTTCCAAGTTCGCATCTCGAACATCCATTTCTGATAGTAGTATGATCCCTTTGGAAAATTTAGATATATTCTAAATGTATACAAAAGTACATGCTCTCAGAGAGGTAGTGAAGAATGAGGGTTGGAATAATCCTTGCGAAAAGTTTGACAGTGGGATCTTGGTTAGGAATGATTTTAAACGTAGAGAATAGAAAAATATGAAATGTGAGTTGTGCATGCAACCATTTGTACCCACAAGTATTTACATAACTTTGTTAACTTAAAATCAAATTAATATTCTAATATGCGTGATCTATGCAAAAAAATTGTTAAAATTACCAAATGAATGGAATAAAAATGCAATTTTTCCAGCAATTATGACCATATTCGTTTGAATCAAAACAGTTTCAGAGACGGATTGAAGATAAGAGAGAAGTAACATGCAGTATCTCCGCGAGCAATCAACAGTAATCGGAAGGAAAAGTGACGTAAATCATTTAATGGATTATATTAAACATTCCGTTTCGTATTCATATGCTTTCCCGGAGATAAATGTAGAGCGATTCGTCTGAGCTTTGATGGAGTACCGGATGAATGATCCCTTTTTTCTATTTCCCGTGCAAAAATTGTGAATGAAAGGCCTTGGTACCTGAAGCGAGGGGAATGCCTTGATGTAGGTCACAGGTGGCGCAGCAGGAATCCATTGGAGAAGGGCGACGAGGGTCGTATAACAGATTGTATGAAGGAGAGGGCTGGAAAGAGGACAGGAAAAATCGCCCTCGAACGAAAAAATAACTCATTCATGCTTATTTCTCACTATGCGGGGGGTGAACCCTACAGTGCCACGTGGGGTGGGAGCGAGTAAAGGGTGTGTAGGTGTGAATTGTCCTGTGTGATGGAGACGAGGGGTCGGCGGCTCCCATTTATTTCTCCCGAGCCATTTGCGATATTAAATTGCAAGGAAGTTGGAGAGTTAGGTCGGTATCGAAAGAAGGGGTAAAGAACACGGCGAAAAGAGAAATGTGAGGGACGATATGAGCAAGCTTCAAGAGGGATAGATGTACAAAAGCAATGAAATAATTGAATAAGACTGGCCAACGTGATTCTAACGGGAAAAGTAGAAGCAACTCCTACCAAGAATACTCAGGTACTCAAATCACCAAAATTGAAAAATAGCTTACATCATCAAAAATATGTTTCACCTAGAGCCCTCGAATTACGTGAGAAATCAGTTTTGCGATATAAAAAAAACTTTAAAGGTTATAAAACACAAAAATAAAAAATAAAAATTTTCAAGCTGTTTACAAATTTTTGGTTTGATCTTATCAGCTGCACCAGAGTGGTCACACGTGTTTACTTAACTTAATAAACTTCAAACCAAAGTTATGTTTAATATGTGTGATATATTACCGTAAAATCATGACAAAATGTATGAATGAATTGAATACGGCTGTCATTTTTCTATCAATTGTGAAAATTATTGCTGAATCAAAAACTTTTACCTGTCAACATGAAAATTAATTATGCGTTTAAAGCATTATATAGTAGGTAGCTGATTTTTAAATTGTGTGTTAAAAAAATTATTTTTAATGCAATGCTTTCCTATAAATTTTGCTCTTTTACCATCAAAATAATTATGTGCCATCGCGCATTTTTTTATGCCAGTAAAATTCTTCATTATAAAATTTTAGGTTTTCCCGGCGCATATATTGATGAAAAATATCTCGGGTTTCCTATCAGGCGTGTTATTGGCTTTTTGTTTCCCTTGAAGTCGATGACAGACTTAGCCGCTGACACGTTGGGAGAATTAACCCAATACCACACCCGGTGGGAAACCCGGGAAATTTTTCATCATATTCTGCATTGTTTTAATTTTTTATACATGGCATAGAATTTTATATGTAAGTCTTGCTATTTTTGTAACCTCACTAATACGAGCATCCATAAAAAGTAAATTCAATTGAATGCAAGAAAAAATAATTTGGTGCCTTAAAAATACATCTCGACTATAAAAACCTAATTTACACAATAAATTTATTTCTATATTTTTACAAGATTCGCCCTTGAAAGATTGCTTAACGTTGTCTACGCTAACACTAATTTAAGTACAGAAATGTTATCATTCAAAAATTAAAACTTTTGGAAAAAATATGAGGATCATTGAATAATATAAAATATTGGTCAAGTTTACGAAATTTTGACCAGTTTCGGAAAATCCATAGAGTTTGTAAATTACAATCACCAGTTAACCCATCTTTTCAAGTGTGAAGTCATTATGTCGCACGGCATCAATTCCAGGCTACTTTCGGCTGTGGCGCGTATTGCAGATTTTAAGTCAGATCACCCTTTCTTGGGAGAAAAAAAACGCCATTTGACCCTTACGAATTCAATAAAGCTGCGAATAAAAGAAAATGTAAATATATAAAAAGAAAATAGACGACCGCGCTTGGGTGATTCAGGCGGAAGAGAAAATACGTCATTTTCATAACAAATTATTTTTTATTTCAGTGATATTCTCCCCTAGAAAAATAGATAATTTATGTCTAGACTATTAAGACTACGAATTCGATAGATTTAATATTGATTAAAACTTCAATAAATAAATCAATAAATTTTTAACGAAACATTTTGGAACAAAAAATGGATAGTTGAATAGAATATGTTGGTTAACCTTTCCGAATTGTTACCAACTTCGTGCAATGACAAGGTTTATTAAAAACAGTATTAGCAGTTAACCCAACGTTTCCAAGACTAAGTCATTAGCCTGTATAGCCTCAATTCCAGACTCTTTTTGGGAACAACAGCCGTCACAATGGCAAGTACCGTAGATTTCAAGTCAGATCGCCCCTCTTGAGACGAATAAAAAACCCAGTTTGACCCGTTCGAATCCAAACGCGAAAAATAAAGCTACGAAAGAAAGAAAATGTGAATAAAAAAGAAAAGAGAGGGCCGCACATGAGTGATTCAGGCGGAAGAGAAAAGGCGTTAATGCTCAAGGGACTGCGGAAGAGGGGAGGGGGATGAAGAGGGAAAAAAAGGCAGCGACAGATTGAATTTGAGAGGGCGGAAAAAAGGGATGGTTGAAGGCTTTCTTCGCTCTTTTTTTGCCAACATTTCCTCTACGGGGATGAAAAAAATGAAATGGACCCACTAGAGAATGAAAAATATTCAAGAAAGGCTTGGAATGCATAAACCTTATTGAGAACGAAGGTAGTGGAGAGGAAACAGCGATACATTTGCGCACAAATTTGGAAATTTCCTTATTTTCAGCCTTGTCTGGACTGAAAGTGGGCGAAGGAGTAATCGCTTTTCAAGACAACAGGTACTGAATGGGAGAAAGAGAGCGTAAGAGGATATAGGAAGGAAGAAGAGGCATTTATCATGAAAGGAAGGAAGATTTGAGGAGAACGAGGAAGTAGGTGGTCGTTGGGGAACGGCTTCGTTTTTTCACATTCGATGAGAGCTGTGATGTAACCAAAATAACTAACCATATTACGATACCTCCACTGCAGAAACGCTCAGCAATCGCCCACCGAATCAAATCCGCGCATCTATTGGTCCAACGATGCGAATCCGATCATCTGGTATTAGCTGGAGCACAAACGCTCACCTCCGAAGCTTGGAGACTTGGAGGTTAGCGTTTGTGCCCCGGCTACTGCCAACTGATCGGATTCGTATAGTTGGGCTACTAGATGCGCGGATTTAATTCGGTGGGCGATAACTGAGCGTTTTTTGTAGTGGAGGCATCGATTAGTGCAGAGTTACCATATTCATGTCAGTGGATTGTAGTATTTTTCTCACAGCTTTTTTACAAACTCATAAATTACTTATTCGACCAAAATTTCAAGCCTCTTTCACAAACCTTTCTTTCTTAGTGCTCTGCCTTTACAGCATGTTTATGATAAACACCATGAATATTTTTGTTTCGTCCGCTTTTGATCCTTTTCTAAAATTGGCCCACCTTAATTCAGCATGCAATCACAACGCATATGCGAAATTCTGTTATGCATCTTAATTCATTTTTTCTTCCTTATATATCATTTGGTAATACTAAATGACAATCAGCTCAACTGTGAAATACATTGAAATAGTAAACATGAAAACGATATGGAAAGCCAAGGCCGAGTAGGTAATTATCGCAGTGTTTTTATAATTACAAATAAAAACATTCCTGGGATTTCAATTCAAAAATCCGTGCTCCTGTAGTAAAAAAAAAGTCGGTAGTCGAAAGCCTTTTCTGATAGAAACAATTATTTATCTGATATTTTGTTAAAAATTCATATTTCACCATTTTCAGCTAATATACCAATGGAAGGCTACGAATTATTCTCCAACCTTGACATTTATGAAGTAATCATAACAGGATTGACCATAAATTAGAGCCACCTTAGAATGTATTATTTGGCTTATGGTCCTATGGGTACTTTTCAAAACTCTTCCATTTTTTCCTCTTGGGAATCGAGATTACAATTTTCTCTCAAGTTCTCTGGTGTTTCGTCAGTTGAATACATTTCTCCTGCGATTTTTCAGCTGGTACATAGTCTTAATACATGCTTAAATAGTGGTGAGCTCAAACCTGACTCTTTTAACCCAGCCTTTAAATTGAACCACTATTGAATGAAAAAATATTTTAATTAATAAATAAGTTCAAATAGATAAAAGTGTCTTCCAGTACTTTTTTAAAATGAAGTTTATTTCTGGCACAAAAAGTAATACCGCCCATAATATTTGCAAGAAACGGGGTTGCAAAATGCTTATAGGGATGTACAGCTGCAGAAATAATTTCTTCATTCAATTAAAAACATGTAAATTAATAACTTAGTTCAGATATTTAAAAATGTCTCCCTTAGTTTTTCCAAACTGATGTTTATGAACGGCACAACAAAATCATAACGCTCAGCGCATTTTCTAAAGTTGGGCTTCATAATGCTACTAGGGCTGTACAGCTCTACGAATGATTCCTTCATTTATTTTTGAGAAAATAAGCGCTCAGACTGTTAAGCGTCGATTTGAGTGAACTTTAGTTTTTTGATTTCTGCTCCCCAAAGAGAAAGAGAAGCGCTCTCCACTCTCTGAATTAAGAAGCAAGGGAGTAATAGACCGCGAACACAGGCGCCAGATCACATGGTACCGCTGTTATCAGAGTGCTTCATTCCCCAACACATTGAAGAAGAAAAAAAAATCCTCCCGAGAGAGGAGACGACTGCGAGCATAAAAAAACAGTCATACTTTCCATATCACTCCAGCTAACGATGCGGCTCTCGCGAGGCCACATGCATGCATATATAGGAACGCGTACAATATATGCGAGAGGGAGATCCTTTGGTGATAACGAAACGCGGAGCAGAAGAAACTAAAAAAGAAACAAAAGAGGCTGCTTTCAACAGTGCAGAGCATGAGGGAGAGGGACGAAGATCACCATTTGAGGGAGCAGAAAGAGCCGTTCATGTGGAACGAGGCGGCAGTTGAGACGGTGGAATAAAAATAAAAGGACGCAGGGATCATCGCTATGCATCCTAAATGGAGGCAGTCGAACACAAAAGAACACGGAGCAGGGAGTGGGGATCTCTCCGATTCCAATCCACCCGTGACCTCACCAACTGCACACAAACTCTGTCTCCCGTACACTCCCGCAAGCAGTGACTATATGCACGTGATTCTAGGATACCTCAACTGATACAAACACAAATAGGTGACATATAGCTGAGCTGAAGCTAGATTGTTTAGTACTCCTGTCTGTAATCTAGAACGATACAGTTGGATTATATTAAACGACACTGCCGATATCAAACATAGCCTCCATCTTAACTAAAATTTAAATCATCAACTTAATTCATCATTATAAATGGGTAGTATATTCCAGATATTTTGTGAAATTTGACTCAGGGCAATCTTTTCACACCACATAACATCGTCATGATGCATAAAATACGGAAAATTTTGTATTTCTAGCATCAGGCAAGGTAAGGAAGTGGATTGGAAGATGGTGCCTATCGTACAGAATAGATCAGGAAGTTGTCTTCCTCCCAATGACGGAAATAGTAGATAACACCCACATGCAAAGTTTCAAAGCCACCATGGTGTCGATACTATTCGCCATCATCAAGGTGCACCTAATGCTTGCACTTATATAACACGGCAATGGCGTAAGCCATGGGACAAGGAAGAAAATACGGGAGAGAGGGGAGAATAATAATGTATAACTGCCTTTTTCCCATCCAAAATTTTTGTAAAACTGCCAATTATGCACAATTAAGATGGACACATTTGACCAAAGATATCGTGGTCCCACATCGAAAACTGATAAAAAAATCATTTTGTAGCCTGGCCGAAACTTTGCCATACAATAGGATGACAGAAGTGATCGCCCATGTCCGTTATATTTATGATTATAGGTATTTTAATTTAATAAAAGCTTATAATTTGTTCACATAGCTTACAATCGTGTCATAAATAAAACCTCCGTATCCATCGCAGCGCAAAAGCAGGAAGAGGTCCGCCTTGAACGAGGTAAAACCGAAGGTATCTCACGTACATGTACTAAACTGATATGATGGCGCTCCCGACTGAAATTTCAAATCGTTATTTCAACGTACGTGGAGACACGTCACTTTGGCGTGACTCGAGAGAAGTTGCATATCGCGGGCTATTTCCACGGAAAAGGCTATTCTCAAATAGTGATGCCATGGAAACCAGATACAGGCCTCAGATTTACATCGGCCGAACCTATTTCCGATCTTCCGAAGATATTTTTACCAAAGGGTAACCATTGGTTGAACAGTTGAACGGTTAAGTTGGTTGAACCCAAAGATCGTGAGAGAAGATTTTAGCCACAGCAGGGTAATTCGAGGATACCCACTCTCATATCTGCATACCTTGTACTAAGCGGGAAATGGAGGGATGCGCGGAAACAAAGTTAATGCCAGGTTGAAATAAATTGCGTTTAAAAATACCCTTCTTATATTGATGAACAAATATTTGGCTAAGCAAAGATTCAATCCCGGATCTTTGGCACTTCAGCACCTTGTTCTGCGGAGCCCATCCAGAAGTTCACTTGGAGGTGTGAGATGGCTAGGTGGTGTAATAAACAGATACGTCAAACCGGATCTAACTCACCCACGAAAATATTTTTCTTTTTTGTCTTTCAATTACTTTAAAAAGTAATTTCCACGCATGGTTAATTTCCTTCTCCTTGAATAAATCACAATTAAAGGTTCAACAGATTCAGGCTCCAAGTGGTGGAAGTAAGACATATTCAAATAAATAAAAGATCATCAGAAAGAACATCATCTACAGAAAAAGATCATCAAGAAAAAAAAGAGATGTGTCGGCTCACAGAGCCATCATCCGTTAAAAGACCTTCTCGGTACAAGTTCTGTCTTGTACCAGATGTTGGCCCTGTCAGCCAAAACTCGTTGTACGTAGTAAACATTTTTAGTGGAAAAGTGCTACTGTCTTTTATTTATTTAAATAGTTAAAGGTGTCTAAAATAAATAATTTACGGAATATACTTGTTTTTTCCTTTCATTATCATCAATTTAACTACCTTTTTGGGAGGATTTAGCTGCTAGAAAGGGTGTATGGGGCATTTACCAATATTTTGGACTTTTGTCCGGCGGATTCGATTTGGGACCACTGAGGCAGACTGTTATCCGGCTCGTCTCATCACGATATCAGCATCCATTCCTTCCACACTCTCCCCCCTCTCATCCTGTACCCCGGTCCACCCCCACGGGGACAGACCCTGACGTGATGACCCCGCCCCCCCAAGAAAGAAATCTCCCCTCCAACAGAAGAGGGTCCCGCCGTATTTTATTCATGCTATATCCCTCCTCTTGCTCAGCCCTGGGCCCATCTCCATTTCCTAGCGCGCATTCCTTGCTCATAAAAAATTGACGCGCTACGGTTCAGGGGTCCATCCTTCCCCTTACTCCCCGGCTTCGCACCCTCCATGGCAGGGTACCTCGCTGCTTTTTGCACGCGATCCGAGGAGTAAGAAGCAGCCGCAATACCTCCGAATTTGGATTGGAAAACGATTAGATGTCATTTCCGGGACTAAAAGAATGTGAGAAATGCAAGAAAGTCCAAGATCTGGAGTTGATTCAAGCTATTCGAGAATAAAGTAAAGATGAGAATTAACAGATATTTTGTTAGATGTAAAAATATTTTCTTCATAAATATATTCCAAAAAATGTGGTGTTCAGTAAGGGATTGAAATGCGCTCGATATCAAATGTAACATGCTCAATGATAAATATTTGTAAACTAACGAAATATAAAAAATATACTCCGTAATGAACAATGGCTCAAATTTTTAGGGTCCCTAACCTACTACATCCCTTTCTTTTCCAGAACTCATTAACCCGTAAAAAATGACAGAGCTAAGGTGTTACTTGTACGGTACAGAATGAAAATTTCGTAATAGGTATATAGCATAGGATACAAATGCTGGATCAGGGCTATCTGGATAAGTTAAATACTTCAGACGCTAAGCATAGTAATCAACTTAAGGCTGGATTGTTGAAATGACACATTGCAATATTTCCACTTATAGATTTATTTTACACTACGCGTTTCGTCGTTACAGCGACATTTTCAAGTGTGAAAAAAGTCTTAAAGATTTTCCTTATATATCACGGTGCTTGAGGGGAGGGTGGGAGTAAGATGGAGAATGGGGTTTGGGTGACGAGAAGCGAGCATATTGAAGGCTGGGGGGGGGGGGGGGTGGGTTGGAGGGTCGTTTTAGGGTCTCGAACTGAGGCAGGGTGAGGGGGAAGAAAAGAAAGGTTCTAGGATGGGTGAGGGTACCCCGCACTCATTCACTGTCTTCTTTCGGGTTGTGGCTGGATGGCGATACTTGGTGGAACTTGGTGACAGGAAGCATAATACAACAGTGTATCTTTTATTATGTTTCCTAAACATGACTTATGAGGGTTTTGAATAAAAATTTAATCTGAGAATGAATGCAAACTTACATACGTGTATATGTATTAACCCTAACGGTCACTTCGGAGGAATTGAACTATTTCATTCTCTGCTTGACGATATCCTATACATCCAATAACAGCAAGTCAAAAAGGACACATTTTGAAATAGGAATGAAAGCCAAACTTCTCCTTATTTTGAGAAAAATCCGCAGAGAAAATATCGTTCACCTTGACCGGAATTCGAACCCGGATTCCCCGATTTCCGGTCGAGTGCTTTAGCCAGTTAGCCTATCGAGGCATCATTCCTCCCTGTGGATATTTTTGGACACTACCTGACAAGATGTTACGGACTGCTGAGCATATGATGCCACAAGCAGTCCATATCGTGCGCACAGCGCCACAGCCAGAGAGGAGGCCCGGACTTAGAACACGTATGTGCTCAATCTTGACTAGTCACCTGACCCGAATCCCCCGATCTATTCTCCTTGATAATAGATCGGGGAATCACTCCAAGGTAAACTAACCAAAAGGTAAACGTAATAAGATAAATTTTACCAAATACACATGGCTAAAGTGTTATTGCAAAATCCAATTAAAACACATAATTTTATAATGGCCGTATGCCTACAGCCAAATGATTTTTTTCTCTGAGGATAATTCGCACAATTTGTGCCTTGTGGGTGACTCCGTAAAGATTTCACCGTGGCTACTACCGGTATACTTAAAACTTCTCCTTATTTGCCCACATTGCTCTTGGGAAAGAAACAAACTAGAATTATCCATTGTTTGTAACTTCACCTTCTTTGTTTTATACGTATTTAATCTCACATCATATGAGATACTTACGGGCCCGTTAACCTGTAACACAGCTTAAACAAATCAACCCGTAACACTGGTATCAAATATATCAAATATAATGATGCGTGATTCATACTGCTGAATTAAACGTATGTGCTCAGTGAGACATGCTGGGTTAAAAATATTTTCTGATTCGAATTGATAGTGTAAATCAATGAAGGAATAAAACAATCAGTCTTCGGAAATGATGAACCCGCTATCGAACGACGCAATTATGAAAAGGGAAATAATTATGGAAACATTACTTAAAATTCAAATCCTCACGGACTTATATAAACAAAAAAATATATTTAAGAGCATGGATTCACGGAGGAAAATAGTCTTTATTGCCCCTAATATGGAGTAATGGGCCACCATGCCTAATCTCGTATATACGTTATGTATGTATAATATGACCTTACGATCAGTCCCCTGTTGAACGTCATACAGAGGAAGATTGATCGATTCCGGTATGAGCTTCCCTCCGTCCCCACTGGTCAAATACTCACAGTCATCCTATCATTCCCAACATTCACCTGGCCTAACACCTCCCATTGAAATATCCTGCCCCTCGCAAACACCTTCCCCTTGCATCTCTTGTCACATTCCGTGGATGCTTCCTCTGCGCTGGGTTAATGGGGGCTGACTAATGCGTTCCCCTGTGCAGAATGCCTGCATTCCAGCATACCCAAATAATCTCACCTTTATAACCGATAATTGCCGATACATGTACCCAAGGGGACTGCATAGAGGAGGCCTAATGCCGTCTCATAGAAGGGAGATTTCTGTTGCCACTTCGATTGCATTTTTATCGGTTTTCAAAAATGTCCGCGGAGCGGTATTGGGTGCAATGCGATCCACGTTCGTCCAATATTTTGTAATGTAATGTTTTCCATTGCGAGAAATACCAATAATAGGTAGGGATGTGCGAGTACTCTAAAATTCGAGACTAGTCGAGTACTTGATTCGAGAGATTCCAGTAGTGTTACGAATGTCGAGTCGAGTCGAATAGTTTCGGCACAGAATTGTCGAGGTCAGAAATTTGCCCACAATGCATCATTAAACGTATGTAATAACATCGTATTGAAAGGCGATAAATTAACAATATTCCGTGAACTGGGAGTTTCAAATTTTGTATGCGTAGCATTCAGCCACTTGAGTAGTCGACGTGGGTGCCGAATACTTTTTCGTTATCCGCGGCGTCCGACCATATTCGGCCCCGGCGCGGCGGAGTATTCGGAGGAATCGGAGTGGACCACAGCATCGCTCATTCTTTCTCATAAGATACTTTTATATCCTACCATACTTTCTTTACCCAAACGCCGAGGAAATACGTAAAATTGTTAGTATTTTCATGTAAAAAATGAAAATTTTATGTTTTAGCGGCAAATGCCAGTTTTTCCCGGTTTTTGACGTCACAAATAGTCACATCTCTTAGCTGTTTTCAGCTCTAAGTACGTCCGTGCTAATTTTTGTTTATTCCTTTATGAAGTTGAGTTTCCGTCTTGAACTAACAGAAAATAGTTGCTGATTAAACGAAGTGTAAAAGGAAAAAAACATCTTTTTTTGATCTATAAAGCTAAAGCCAAGTTCTATATTTCGTTCGCTTCCTCCACTAAAACTACATGAATATTCAAGATCCATATAAATAGTTGATATACTTACATTTTCATAATAACTTCCCAAGGTTCCCAAAGCTTGAAACTTTGGTAAGAAATTACTTGTCTAACTACAAAAGTGTGTTGCGAAAGTTATTTTTCTACAGGCAGTAACACTGTAACATCGAGAGGTCAAAACCTGCTGCTTTAGCATGTAGAACAATTGGTTTTTCTGCATGAGATTTGAAAAGATAAAATATTACATGATTCATTCACGTATATAATCGTGATTACACTAGTGCAAATGCTTTTATTCCGGGCTCTTTCTAGCAGTCTGAATACATATTTTGACGACATATTAGAGTTGATTAGATTAGATTAGACATATAGAAGTTGATTCATTTCAATTGTGATTATGGAACTGTTTAAGACACATTAATTTTCATTCATCTCCTGATTATGACTTAATTACCATCAACGTTCCTCGTTATCTTTTCCTTTTTATATCAAGCTAAGCATTCAAAATAGAAAATTTGCAAGGGGATTGATAAAAATAAGAGTATATCGAAGTATGCTTTGCTGTATTGCCTAGTTCAAGAATTACCATGCTCGACTCGACTCGATACTCGCGAGTAGTTCTCAACTCGACTCGAGGTCAAAAAGTGCTACTCGCACATCCCTACTAAAAAGTGATGAATTTGATAGATCACATCATCATGTGTATAAATTTCGATTCACCCCCTTAATTATACATTAATTCCCCGTGAAACTCGGATCAATTTGTCCGTCAGCGATGCGAGTGGCAGCTTCTGTAAACCTTTAAAATGCGTGGTTTATGACAACACATATAGAGACCTATTTGAGGATCCTCCTTTATATTATTCGTGTATGCGCCTGCCGTATACCTTCTGCGCGTTAAATTCTGCGTCCATTTCCACCTTCCTGTCGGTCAGTTTATATATCATCGACAATTCCTCCTCCGGGATTTTTTCCACCACTGGCAGAAAGTTAAATATACCCATAAAAGTAAAATTCAAACTCATGCCGCTGTTTTCACAAACTACCCAAGCTGTATCTACGTGTAGAAGCATTAAGTTTGGCGTAGAATTAAGCATTTATAACATGCAGCGGTAAAGCATTTGTTTGTGCGAAGCGACGGCACAATCATTCTCTCAGATAGAAGCATCCATAATTTAGAAGTTACGATTTCAGAGGGATTTAGCACAGGAAATACGTACCTATACATATTTTCCCTCTTCAACTTTCCTGCATTGCATCCCAATGCACCAATAATGTTGGATCTTGCCCATCACTTCGCCAATATGTATATATCAGTCCTACATAGCAATAAAAATTATATAAAAATATTATTGCTTTGAAATAAAAATGATATCTCATATTTTCCAGACCACTTTGCATTATAGGCTACTGTTCTCTAACTTAGTACCCCAACGATGGGAATATAAAACTGATGCCATCACTACGGCAGCCTGTGAGTGTGTTCACAATATATTGCCTTCATTTATACGCACACCAACGTCAAATTAGCATATTTGAATTTACAATGTGTTTGTGCTCATTTTGTATACATGTTTGTATAGCACACCATTCAATCTCACGGGATAAGTTTCAATATTCTCCACTGCCCAATCTTCTGCCTTACTCAGCAAATGTAGATAATATGGATTTATGTAAGACGTAAGGATAAATTTCCAATTATATCCTAATACCGTAATTTATTTATGGTGACTTATAAAGGTAAATTTCTATTTCCTGGTTCACTAGTTCTTAAAACCTCGGTAACTCGTTAGGTGAACTAAAAAATTTGAAGGAATGTGTAAACCAAAATTATGAATCACGCCCATCGAAAAAAATGTACGTCATGTACTTCTGTGTGCATGTGATTCTGCATCTACGCCTTATCCCTAAAGTCATGTCGATAAGCGTATTGCGGGGGATGTAAGTGCACCAGCCACTCACAATAGAGCAATAGAAGGAGATGCGTGTCAGAGATACTTAGTCCGACGTAACATTTATTGAAGTGATATTTTTTTTCGGAAGAAAAACCAATTTATATGTCTCTCTATTCTAAAAAATATCTCTAGTTTCTTTTGAACCTTGAATCATAGTGATGTAAATAAGTTACTCTCCGTGTCACACAAAAATACATCCATTTATATAGTGCAAGCTATCATAGCGTAGCACGTAGCTCCGATTCTTTAGTGGCTTCCAACCTCATTTGTGAAAAAGCCGTGTCGCGCTCTTTGCTCACTCGAAGCAGTTTTTTACGAGTCACGCAGGTTTCCTTTGTATTTGAATAAACTTACGGATAAAGTATTGCAATATATTCTCCCTAATAATGTGGTATTAAGTTCTGTTTACAGCATGGTAATAAAACTGCACCGGGGTTCAATATAGCTTGTCCACATTCCATCGCTCTTCCAATAATATCGCCACTACCAGGATACCAGACCTAGCCATCCACTCAAACTGGAGCCTCAAACACGATGGTTAGCCCACATTACCAAGAGAGAAGAAAAACTGTGCCCTTAAATGAATAATATCTCACTCGGATGGAATTCTAGCTGCATACCGAAAAAACCGAACATTTGGGTTCTGAATAGCTTCTAGCCCGCCCTTCTCATTTCTTATTTAGGATGGAATAGTCTTGGTCATATTCTCGTTTTGTTTAGGGGACGAAACTCATAGCAACTGCCAAGGAGACTCCATAGACGAGGCCCAATTCCATTCCATAGAAGCATAAATACTCTGCAAAGGATTCTCCACTCCCATAGTTCCATTGATTTCCACCAGTCGTAATAAACAGCGGCGTTCCAGTCGCTAGGATACAAGTCAAAATACGCATCAGCCCGAAAGAGATATGCTACGCGTTGAATGTAATAGTTTATTGATCAAACTGAAGCTCGAGTAATTAAAATTAAGCTCAGTTCCACATCTAATAGTTAAAAAAGGAATTAAACATTTACAAATGAAATGTATTCCCTTAAAAACAATATACAAATACTTGTATAAGTGGTATAGTGGTTAAGGTTTTGGAATACCTTTCTAATATGCCATATTCGATTCCCATTTGTGGCAATTTTTTGATGAGAAACTATTCACAATGACTTAGCAGCGTCGCATAAATAGCTTTTACAGCGGACAAGGCTTTCAAAGGGATGAAATTGCCTTTTAAATAAAAAAATTAATTTATTCCTTTTTTCTCTGAGACTTTTTTTGAAAAGCTAAAACCAAGTGTGGGAACATTTTATTGAAAATGATGTTTTTCAAGGGAAACAAATACGTCCATTTTCCAATTCAATTAACGGGAATATTCATCAGGCTAAAATGGAAGTCGAGATCGCCCTTTGAATTTTTTAATTTCAATTTCTCAAAAGATGATACTTTTTTTAAAGTTTAAATCATATATAGCTGCATTGAAAGTTATGTTTTTCAAGGGAGAAAAATACGTTGTTTTTTTTTCAATTCAATCCACGGAAATATTCATGAGGCACACAACATGGAAGTCGGTCTTTAATTAATCCCCCTGAAACGATGATAGGGCCCGTAGCATTTCAAAGGAAAGGCATCTGCGTGTCCTGTTGACTCAGCTGCTCTGAGTGCATGCAGTGTCATCAGGCGCAAGGCTTTAGCGCTCCCCGTGGGTGCAGAGCCGATAGCGCCGAAAGCGGGAAGACGAATTGATCGTGGGAAGCCAGGACAACACGACGCTCCATCTCATCTGAAGGGCGTCGCGTCGTGTGAAAACGCAATATCAGACTGGCTGTTGCACCGCAATTGCATGCTTGTCGCTGCATATCCCGCACAATTGCTGCCGAAGCAACGTGGATGAATGCAATATAGGTCGATCGGTACGCAGTGTTTGGAGGAATAGGTACCGGGTGTGTTGAAACATTTTTACAATGCAGTCAATGCATCCATACGAAAAGTTATTCTGAAAAAACGAACTTAGGAGACAATTGAATTGTTTGCAGCAAGTCTGAAATTTACATGCCACTTTACTAAGACCTAATCACTCCTAGGTAAACTAACCAGAAGGCAAAAGGCATAAGATAAATTTTACCAAATACACATGGCTAACGTGCTAGTTCAAAAAGCAATTGAAACACATAATTTTATAATGGCCGTACACGGCGAAAACTTTCTAAAATAAAAAAAACAATAAACACCAAAACCTTTAACATATACACTAAGAATGGAATTCACCATAAAAATTTAAATGCACTGCCTCACAAAATTTTTTAAACAAATGTAATCATGAATAAACCTCATGAAAGCCAAGGTTTTATATTTTTTGTCACCCATTCAAAAGCTTACAGATAAGAGAATTGTAACTCGTCTATCGTTAAATATTCATCAATTTTTGTGCGACTTATTTGAACTAGTAAACCTTTCTACAGCACATAAAGCGGATAATAACATGTACTAGCAAGTTATAGAGAGAAAGAATGCAAAAAATATATAACAGCCATAAAGCTCAATATTAAAACCTAATCAAACCACAAAATGAGGGATATATACCGTACCACTTCTTCCGAAAGGAAGCAATCAACGAGGAATTTCACGCAAAGTAATTGTAATTAGCTTTGCATGATCTAATCAATGTTTCATTTTGAATAAAAATGATGAGCCAAACCAAATATAAGATTGAAATTTAAAAATAATCACTCACAGAGCAAAAACTAATCATTAGAGAGACTTTCAAGACCAGAACTTCATTATTTTCAACCTAAAATGAGCAGTCATGGTGAAAAAAATGCCGGAAATATACAGTGAAACCTCGATAGTTCGAACTTCTTCAATTTGAAATATTCTTTAATTCGAATATTTCTCTTGGTCCCTTACATCTTACTGTCAAATTATGCTAAAAAATCGTGGATCATTCGAATTTTTGGTGTGAATTAAGTTATAAATTATAATCTGCGTCTCAAAATAATTGTGAATCCATCGGAAAATATGCATGTAAATGCAATGCCGCATTTAAAACTTTATTTAAATACACACCAGACAAAACTCTGGTATTTAAAGATGAAAAATGCCACAGAGCAAAGAAAGAGTTACGGTTTTAGCTGAAGCAAATATGGACGGTTCCGAAAAGCTGCCTGTTTTGATGATAGGGAAATCGGCTATTTTCCATTGCTTTAAACTCTCAAAGTAAAAACCGGTGGAAAATTCATAGTTCAACTCTTTGAATATTTTGAAATCTATTATAACAGCCGAGAGACTTCCTTTGAGGAAACACGCAAATACATCATCCTTTTTTAAAAAAGAGTAGGTTTTTTTTAATGGTTGCCATCTCAGGAGCTTTATCTTTATTTTTCAATTTTCTATCAGTCAACAATGTACGACATCTTGACTAAACGTATACGATTACGAGTTAAGTCGTTAGTGCACAGCAGTTCAGATGTTGCTGAGGACATTTTAAGGTTAGAATAAAAATGTTACCATACTTTACCTCGTAGTTGGTTGAAATAAATGATTCTGCCTTAAGGTTACTTTGATCTTGATAATAGGCGTTAATCGAAGTATTTAAGTTTCAAGTGTGTCAATTAAATAAAGAGTTTTGATTGGTAATATGAATTTTATTGTTTTGGATCTATATATAGAGGACATCTTTAATTCGAATTTTCGGACAATTCTAAGTTTTTAACTGGTCCCTTGATTTCCGAATTACCCACCTTCCCCTGTACTTTTAACTCTCCCACTTACGAAAAATTAATGAAATCGATAGTTTACTGCCACGCAAGGACACAAATTGCATTTTTGGTAACTCTTAAAAAGCACATCCGGAGGCAAAAGAATACTTTACTGAAAAATAATTAAAAGAATACTTCACTGAGGAATGAGTGTTAAATTACAACGGGTATGGATACAAGGATGTGGATACGGGATGGGAGGCTGAGCCGGTAAGCAAAGCATGCGGCCACGTAGGGCGCAAAGCAAAAGTGGCCAACTAAGCACTCAGTCCAATGTTCAATACGAATTTTATGAAATGAAGGCATGTAAAATCTCTTGTTAGTGCTCTAACTATAAACTGCTTAAATTTGTTCCTATTTGTATGGTAAATAAATGGCTGAATTTCTTGAAAACTTAATTGCGTTGTACTCATTGATCTATATATATTTTTGCTCTGAATTTTAATGTAAAATTACTGTTTAAGCTCTACATCTAAATGTATCATATTGAATTTATAAGAGCGAGCACCTTAAAAGGTTTACGTTAATATTTAAGTCTCGACCCTTATTCCTATAGTAATATTTATTTACAGTGTACCCAGAGAGAATCCCTACCTTCCCTCCGGTTATTTTTGAGGGGGAGGGTGGATTGTAGTTCGCTTAAACTAGAAAAATGTCTAGAACCGGACCTGATGGGAGGTTACGTGGACAAAAGGGCACGAAGAGGGTGAGTATAGGAAAGGAAGGTGTGGCTGAATTAACGAGGGGGTAGGGTAGGTATATCCTCTGTCTGCTCCGCGTGTGTGCTCTACGTGATCGGAGGAGCTCTAAAGGGATTTTCGGAGATTTCAACGATTTTGGATTAAAGCTCTCACACTACCCCATCTCTCATATTGTTTATTATCGAAATTGGAAGGTGATCTGCTCGCTTCGTTTGGATGGAGATAGGACGTGCTCGTGCTTTGAAGGTTACGGGAGGCGAGATGATAGGGAGACAGAGTGGAAGGGGAAAGATAATATGGAGAAAAAACAAGATGTACACGTGGAATACGGGGTGAAAGAAGAATTTTAGATATATTGGCGAAGATATTAGAGTAATTGGTTAAGGGTGTAGTGAAAAATTACTGTTACACAAGAAAATGAAACCATATTAAACTTTTTTCCCGAAAAAAATGCGTTGAGATCCGTTGAATTGTATGATGCAAATCTGAAATATCATCAACAGCAGAAAAGGAATTTAAAGTTCACTAACCATATCATTGACACTAAAATTGGCGGCAAAAAAGTATTTAAGCCTAAATTAAAACTTAACGAAAGGAAAATTTGAGAACTACTGCTATGACCTGCTCAAGGTAGGCATTAATACACTCTATCTTTTTTACGTTAACAAGGTAAAATGCCGTATTAAATGCTGAAGCCAAACAACCATCTCGTAATTTTATTTATTTATATGAATGAAAAACGATGCCAGGAGATCATAGTAGCAGTGCTCGCATAAATTAATTATATCAAAGGAGGCAACTATTCATGCCGAATTCTAGCATTTTAATGATGCGTATGATATAAAATACAATTAGACTTTACAAGACAAGTCGATAATAATCGTCTAATGTAACAATATTTGAGTTTTACCTTATTTATTATCACTTAGGTAGCGATCACTTATGACTTATTCATAGATAATTATGCATACGCAAAAACGCATTATTGAAAACCCACAGGAACATAAGCAAAAGAAACACTCACATTCCAAGTAGTAGCCTATGAATACATTATAGTTTGGCTACGTCAGCCGTCGGATGGGAGGTTAAGCGTTGACGCCTTTTGTTAAGAGTAGGATAACTTTGACGCCGGGTCTCTTTTTTCGAGCGACTGAGGGCGCACACATCGATATTTGCTATGTTAAAAAACTGTTTGAGGCAATAAGTTAGAAAAATAAAAAAACATGAACTGTAAGTAATTATGTACCCATTAAACCTTGTTCAAACCGCACTATTATCTTATGAAAACCCTGCGTTATGGAGGATATTATTATGGAGCTAATAAATTGTCACATCCGTCAATGTTTCCCAAGTACTGCCCAGAAAATTGACCGGAAGAAGAACCGTAAATAAAATTATTACTGGTGATAAATACTTGTGCAACTTTTCACACAGTAGTAACGTCAGGACTAAAATTCATATGAATGGGTAAGTAGAATTTTCTACGTAAGTTTAAAGTCGGCTACTACTTCCGGCCGAAAAATGTTCTCAGCATTGTAGACACCTCTGGCCTGGTCAATAAAATTGGAATAGACCAGCTTTGGATAATCCATGGCCCGTACATGTCCCTCGAAGCCCTTTCAAAGTGGCCCACGAAACTATTAGAAGCAAAATATTTTGCATCAAAGAGAGAGCTCATAACGAGCAATTATTTTTTAAACTAAGTCCATCAATATTTTACTAAATGAAACGGCCTGAGAAGGCTTTTATTTGCATAAATGTTGGCATATCAACTTTAGCCTACAGCCTGTATGCATGAACCTTTCAGAACTTTACTTTCAATGAATAGATGGAAAATCTGCTAAACACTTAATTCCACAGGGTGATCATATATAATCGTATAAAAGCACAGGAAAAAATCATAGAATTTGCCAAGAATGAAAACATTATCCTTATACATAAATACCTTAATGACTACTCTAAAGCGATGGGATAATGACAAATTCTATGGAAGTACTGAAATTTAGGCCTCCACTTTGTCATTACTCTGTCAATTGTCATTGCCAATGCTTGTTGGACTGACCGTTAGAAAGCCATAAGAAAAGGCCAACCTGATTACTTATAAGCGCCTCCCTTATTTATTCCTTTCATCTTACCTAAATGACAATATATGCTATCTGGGTACTGTTAAGTATAATAGCAGAAAGAGCTGTTAAATATACGCTGAGCTACCGTTAGCAGATTAGGAAGTTATGGCAAAGCAGGGAAAGACGCGAGCGCGCTGTGTGCAAAATGTTGAGCAAAAGTTATTTAAACTGAAGCGTTTGGTCCGGAGAATAAGGTAAAGCTTATGCATATCAAATGGGGCAAATGCTTATGCTCACACCTTTTGCTCAAAGTAAATGCTTATGCTCCGAGCTTATACTCATGAGCCTTTTCTCACTTTTATTCATTCGGGCAAAAGAGTCAATGACCACTTGAGCTGAGAGGTGCCGCAGGGATTCGGCGTTTGTGGAAAACCCTTCTTTCAGTTCTAAGGCAGGAAAACTGAGGGGTAGGCGGCAGTAGGGGATTGTTTTGCACCTGCAGAAGTTAAATAGCCGTGGCTTGTATTCGCTTGATGGGTGGGTATCAAAGCAGTGCGAACGAAAGGAAGAGAAAGTTAAGTCAGGGATGGAAGGGCTTAATAAGTAGAAGACTATGATACCATGAGACTGCGAGATTACTAGTTTAAACATACGAGACTTCAAATTTCGGGTATTGGAAATACTTATTTTTATAGATTAATAGGATAAATACGTACTTTTTAAATAAATTTTTACAACGGAGGAATTATTTCGGCAATTTGACAGTTAAAATAAACTATTTATTGATTCGATAAATTTTTTTCACCCACTGACCATCGTGCTACTTATAAATATGTATCATCGTACTACATGAAATAGTTAAAGCATAAACGTACATTGGTTGGATCAGCCATGTAAATTCACTCATAAATACTCTCCCTCCCAATATTTTTCATAAAAAATAAAAAAAAATATGAGTCCCAACCTTAAAAACCACAAAATATCTCTGATAAACTTTACTCATAGCCATTTCATTAAGCAGTGAGAAAATTCCTTTTAAAAATAACATATTGGATGGACTGCCGGCTGCCTATGCGCTTACTCCTAAATTGTGGGAGACGCAAGCCATAGACTGAGGTCATCAATCATTTCGATCAACGGGCAGATAACTAAGGCGGTGTAGCTACAAAGGGATGGCGTTATTGAGTTAGTATCTCGCGACATCGGTTGAGTCAGGGTCCGCATTCCATCACTCGCTCCCGTGGCTTCCAACCCCATTTATGTCTGACGTTCTCCGAGAACAAAGACTTTGCCATGGCAGCACATTCATCTCGAGATGCTTTCGAATCCATCGACCCCAGGGATTCCCTTCAGTGAAAAGCCACGGACGAAGTTCTTTTCCTTTCTACCAGACATAAATTGAAAAGGCTAGAGCTTAGTGACTGTGCACTTACGAGGACGAAGTTCATCAAAAAGAAAGTATTCCAATTACATTTTGACATAATATCAATGATTAAAAACTGCGTGGTGGATGTATGTTTCCCTGCTTGTCCATATTTGACCGAATTAAAATCGATCACTCAAAAACCCATGTATTGATTATTACTTGGTATGAAATTAAATAATATATTCAATTTACAAAAGGCTATACAGGGACGTATTTGACGCTCAGGAAAGTTCTGATATTTCAATAAGATTTAGCACTATAGCAATAAAATAGCTACCAGAGATTTCTTACATATTAATACTAGAATTAAATTGGACATTTTTCACGTGCTTGGAGAGATAAAATAAACTGAAAAAACGGATACTTAAATAAAGAAAGACATACTAAATTTTTAAATTCATCAGTTATTCCTGATGGCCACTAACAATTGGCCGACTTCTACCGCAGATTATCGTATAAAAAGTATAATCAGATCCAAATGGTACCCCAATCACGCAAGTATCCCCATTTAATCGGTGGAATTAAGTTAAGGTTTGATATTTTCACCATATTTGGAAATATTAGCAAACTTTAATGTGGTGAATGATTAATTTGCGGACGTGGCTATAGTGCAGTGATAACTTTAAAGCAGGTATTGATATCCAATAGAAATAAAGGTGGTAAAATCAATTTAGATGGTCTACTCCACAAAATAAAAACGTAGCCATGACGGAAAAAATTTGCCTCAGACCATTATAGCTATGCAAATTCTCAAGAGAAGAAGACTTACGACCTTTAATCCAACCTGTGACCCACATTTTTCAAAATACGACAGGTCCGCAAGAAGTGAATTATCTTTTGGTGGAATAAAGGTCGGTTGATGCAGAAAGGTAAGAAAGCAACGTGTAGCAAAATGATGACGCCTGCAAAATCGGAGAAAAACAGTACGAAAAGTAGGTATATGCGATCTTGAACTCCTAATATTGGCATATCACATACCTCTGAATCCAATATCAAAAAAATAAAGGTGATTTAGATTCACATTTTTAAAAACCTGTGAAATGGCTTCTGGATTCTTCACTTAGAGAGATTAAATATATGTCACTACTCCCGCACGCATCACTCAATTATCTCTCTCATTCTCCGGCCGATGCTCCGTTCAAGGCCAGCCATCATCAGTGGAGGGAAGTATATTATGTGCTGAGATGGATTCTACCCCCTATCCGCCATCCTAACCCTCCACGCACCGAGATCAAATCTCCACAGCCCCTCCCCTCTTGAAATCCGGGCAAGTGGAGTGTGAAACGCCGGTGAAAGTGAAGGGAGATATCGGGAGATGAGTCCACGGGGAGCGAACGAAAAGGGTTGAACAATACCGCATTTAAGCATCTGCTCGGTGCGGTTGAGTGGGTCAAAGAGAAGTCAAACCCGGAAAGACCGCGCTCCACTCATCCTTATTTATACACGCCTCGATACGCTTTATAACTAGTTTCTAATCAATAGGCAGCCATTAAAATGATTACTCGTCATGAGCGCGAGAAATATATTATAGTGGATTGTGGCTCAAGAGTTCCAAATGATTTATGAACTAGCTAAGCTTATAAGCATTCCATTTGACGTTCGAATTTTGGTAAGATCCATTTTTTCTTGATTTTTACATGCTAACACAAGCAAACACATAAATAATATAAAAATATAAAAGGGAGAATTATCATAGGGAAACGAAACAAATATTATGGTACCTCCACATGATTTATCACCCAATTCTTGTGATTAACTATGTAGCATAGTTTGCTTTAGGAAAAATTAAAACTGTTTTCGCACGAATGACTAAAAGGCCCACCATTAGATAGAATTAAAGAATTGGGATCCTATTATTTCTGTGAGGAAAATATAAAACCGACATCCATGGTGGCGAATGATCGTATAAATAAACTCAGCCCGTCGCGTCAGGGCAGATACTCTGTATTCACCGTATATAGTGTCAAATATGGTTTTTTACCAGATCTGAACTGTGCTCGGTGAAGTTTTAGTGGAAAAAAATCGATTCGGGAATTGTGTGACTTTATAAAACATGTTTCTTATAACACTGGGGCATAATTTGAGCGCGGTTGCCAAATGTATGCCAAATTACGTGAAAATTATCAATATCCTTCCTCACCTTGACGTTTCACATGCTTAAACGCGGGATACCTGAGGAAACTTGTCCGTTATATCCCCAGAGCAACAGGGAATTTATATGAGTGAAGGGGAAGATATTAATTCAATAAATGGCATACTTCATCTAGAAGTTTTACAAAATTCATTTTTTTAGGCTTCATATCAAATTGTAACACTGATATTTCAGCAATATATTTAAGAAGTAAAAACTATAAGCTCTTAATTATAACTTAATTATGAAAATTTGAACAATGATGGGCTCTTGATTTGGTTAAATAAGGATGAAAAAAGACCTTTTCCTTAGATTTACTTCAGAGATATGACAGGTACACAATTTTTTTCTACTGAAGTATATTTTTTTCGCATAAAATATTGTACCATATTTAATAATGATGTTTTTTACAAGACAGATAAATAGGATGGAAAATTGCGAGAACACTATACATTGCACACTATGTCAAAATATTCTTGTAATCAAATTCTACAAAGGGAAACCTGAAATCGCATTATGAAAATGCTATATAGACCTTTTTCAGGCTAATACCTACCACAGAGTAACGTAAAGTAAGTGCAATGGGATCCATATTGTACTCCTTTCTTGGGGGTATCCCTAATTTCTCAGTGGAGTAAGGCTAAGTTTGATATTTTTTTTAAATTCAGTCGTAAATTTATTATTTTTTAAAGTTTTGCATGGTGAAGGTAAACAAACAATTAATTTGGTAACTAAGATGAAGACCAATCTGATTAATAATGGAATTTAACTAGTATTACAATCGAAATATGGAAAAAAATGAAATCCTAAGATCCTCTCATCTCAGCAATTATATTTCTTATGCAGTATATATGTGCAAAATTAATTTTTGCAAGCTTTCAATGGCGTATTTCACCATGCTTGCATGATTTTATGTAGTGCATGATTCATTTGCGGACGTGACTATGGATTAACGATCATTTTGAAGCCAGTATCAGTCGGTAGCATCCAATAGAAAAAGGAGTGCTCATATAAATTGCGATGGTATACTTCACCAAATAAAAAATTAGTCATGTCGGACAAAATTCGCTTCATACCATTAGGTCTGCAAATACTCAAGAGAAGAAGACTTACGATCTTAAATTCCAACCTGTGACCCACATTTTTCAAAATACGACAGATCCGCAAAAAGTGAATTTTCTTTTGGTGGAATAAAGGTCGGTTGATGCAAAAAGGTAAGAAATCAACGGGTAGCAAAATGATGAAGCGAGTAAAATCGGAGAGAAACTGCACGAAAAGTAGGTTATCAGAAAATGCACTGTCCGCAAAAACTAATATTTCTTGATTCGGAAGTTTTTAATGAGATTCAATGGCACATTTATACGTCTCTATGATCCTTATGCATCTTTAGATCATTTTTAACATCTACCAGCATTAGGTATGTCCAGTATTTTCACAACAAATAAACTACCCTCTACAATGTTACCAATCCAAACCAATCTTCAGGTTGACCCATTTAGTAAATTCTTTCCCACGAGTTGACACATTGATAAAGTTACTTGCATAGTAAAACTCAATATTTTTTTTATAGCCATAATTACCTGAACCATAGAAATGATACTGATAGCCATAGTGGTTCTGTGACGAATGTATGCTATTCTCTAATGCGACAAAAATGGTTTATATGCGTCTCCTGTCATGAGTATTCCGGTGCAGACCCTGCCGATACTCAGGTATGTCCTATACAGAGGTATTGCTCACTCGTAAGAGCAAAGAGAAGTGGTAAACCGTCTCCTACGAAAATTATGGTCTTAACCCAGAATGTTTTGGCTTGGTCGATTGTGCTATTGTGTGTTTATGGGTTTGGTGCAAGGAATATACTGGAGGCGCTGTTTCTGAGTTTTTAGCGTGGTCAAGGTTCCGCTAAGCTTGACAGTTTTTGGACTTAGTCCCCTACTGATATTTTGAGGTGGCTACATTTTTTTTGAAATTGCACTACAATACGTGAAAAGTTGTGCCATAATCAATTGTCTTTAGCCGGTTATTGTCATCGCACTTTTCCCACCTTTTGCGATACTTCTATTAATGTATCAACTGTGTCCTGTTAGCCACTCTACTGGAGGCGATATCCTTGAAAATTTACTTTTCTACAGTAATAGTTGGAGTTTCATTGCCTATAATAAAATACATACCAATATGAGTGCAGGGAAATGTCTATTTTGCACTCATAAAATTTTATTTTCTGCCAAGCTGGTTGTAGAACGTAACTATGGTGATCAGAACGCATATTGGAGCATGAAAAGTACATGCATATACAAGAGAAAGTTTCCAATCAGCCGCCCAGTTATCAATTCACAGAGGAGTGACATCTCAACCATATTATTGCTCCATTCTAGAATTCATGCGCTTCTTTTTTTTATATTAAACGCAATTATGCAGAAGTGGATTTTATGCAATTAATTTAGGAATAGTAACTCAATAAATATGTTTTCACACTACAAAAAAGAGATAAGATTTTGTGGGAGATCATTCTAAGGAATGAAAAGAAAACTATATATTTATCCACCAATTTATTCTCGCAGTACAACTAATTTCGAAGCAGTGGCGTCATCATCAGGTACTAAGGTAACCTTTGGTAGAATTCCAGCCTCTCTCTCACCTTTAAACAATTTTCTCAACAATGTAAACATCCATATTGCCGCATCCCTTCGGCGACCAGGACCCTGAAAATTGGGATTCAGGAATCTGAAAATCGGACCGTCCGGACTACAACCGGGGAAGCTCGGGAGAAATCAGAGTCAAGACTTCAGAACACATACCGGAATTATTACCGTCTGAGTAAGTCTTTTTCTCTTTCTCTAGTCACTGGGGGGCTGATGCCCCACAGGGTACGATCCAGCGTTGGGCCAAAGACTGACAATTGTTGAGCAGAATGCTCGCCCTTTTATACTTGGAACGCATCCTGTTTTGCACTAGCCCGAGTCGCGCGCGCGCACAACGTCCGCTATGCTTTCGCAAAACCGTGCCTTGACGCACGGGGCTCGCAATAGCCCGACCGCTGCGTCCGCCCAAGTGTGTAGAGGTCGCGATGAGGTGACTTTGAGTATATGCCCGTGTGTCCTGCGCACTGCGTGCGTCCGCACTCTCGAGCCGCCACGAGCGCGGCTGGACGTCTACGGATACAACAATATCACCTTAGTAGGTAATTGTTGGATAAATACATAGTTTTCTTTTCATTTCCTACAATGAACTTCCACTTCCAAGTTGAGCCGGAGACTATAGAGATTATAAAAAACGCAAGAGGTAAGATTTTTAAATTCCTGCAAATTTTTAAATCAGGTGTAACAGTACATTGACACCTTACACTCAAATATGCTGGGGCAAACTCGCGCTAATCCTAAATTTTTAGCCCTCGAACATTCCGAATGTTGCGCTGGAGAATGGTGCGCTTGATCTGGTGCCCGAAACACATCTATCTGCCACGCCTCCTTAATCACCTTCATTTGCACCTAGAGGATTGACCGCCTAGTTGGGGCGTACTCAACACTCAGATTTAATTTATTAATATTTAATTTAGCCAAATACTTATTTTGTGGCAGAGCACTTATTTAAACTCAATACTTGAGACAAACATTTGCGTCACAGACCTCAGGGGTATTTCGATTTCATTCTCGGACAAGGAGGGGGATAGCGAGCAGAGTAAACTAGAGCCATACCGCGTACACGTGACGTTCTATTGGTAAAAAATTTATCTCGCCCCCTTAGGGGGCAGAGCAAACACGTGGGCGCTTATCTAGTGTGCACACCAGCAGATGCCCTTGACTGACGGACGTGCTGTTCGCCTAGGGGCACGCTTCTATATATTGACTGATTCGCCATGGCAAATAGGAAAGCAGATATTCTGCGCTAGGTGCTAGGTATAGCAAGTAGCATTGGAATTTGAATTTCGAAGCGAGGACTACCAGAAATTGATCTTAATTATTATCGTTAAATTATTCTACTGATTAGAATAGGTGTGCTTGTAACCTAAGCGAGTTATTTTAATTTTTTATTTATTCCTGTACCGAAGAAAAATGCATATATTGGCCTTTAAAACCTTAGGCTTTTAACAAGTTAAAAATATAGCTGTACTACGTATAAACATGCCCTAGATGGGGCAACCTACCCAAACGAAACTCGAACCTGGGACCTCATCTTTGGCAAGAGAGGTCTTAATGCCGTTGACACCAAGGTCGGCTATTATTATTCTTCGGGGAGACTGCCGGCGTATTCGGTGCGTCACCATTCCCATCATGGCCTTCCTTTTCAAATTATAAGTAAGCTTATTTACAAGTATCCTTAAATTTCATCTATCAATGCTATTCTCTTCCATCTCCTTCGGTCAACCGAGCATTCTTCCCTTTAGCACCGTTTTTATGATCCACTACCTCTCATCTTTCGCTCCATCCAAACGTTCTCTCTTCTCCTTATGCATTGTTTACTTTTTCTCTCTTTAAACATCGCTTCATTGGTGACCTTACCTTTTCCACTCCCGCAAATGTCTCACGCAACTTTCTGGATCACGATATTTGCGAGTCTATTTTTTAAATTCTTACATATTGATGCTTTTATCATCTCTCTCCTTTTCATTAATGATTCCTCTGCTCATGCAATCACTTACTGTTGCCTTAATTCTAGGTCTGTTAAATAAAGTTAACAGTAGAGCTAAAACCCCCTAACTCTTTCGGGTATGCTAGTGGTAATTATAAGCGTCGAGTCATGTTTTCCATAAAAATTTATCGGTTTCTCTTGTGCATTTAGTCTCGAGGTAACGAATTGATAAGCCAATGATGCTGATAACGGCACTGTTCTTTGAGATTATATTATTATTTTCTAGGCGTTCCATTTCTCTTCAGAGCAGAAAAGGTACGTCCGTCGATCTCGGCCGAGCATTAAAATGCAAAATCACTGGTCATGGTCATTTGGTCTACTTTTAACAGCTACAGAATAAAATAAAATAATTTTATCGACACGTTTTCGTTTTCAAAGTAATTTTTTTCTCCAAAGGACGGCATGTTAGATCAAAATATATCGTCACAAAAAAACTATTAATTTTACATACCCATCGATAGTTGTTATAAAAGCAACATTTTTTGATAATGTAACAGCATAAAAGTGCAATGATATTATTAAGCAGCATTTAAGCTCTCTGTTTGGTTTGAAAACAAAGGAAACGGTTAGCAAGTTTACCCGAGCCAATGGTAACCGACGTGAGTAGTTATAAAAGTTTAACCACGTTTAATTTATTATAACAAAATTAGAGGTTTTGCGGCTATTCCCTTTCATACCCTTATTAAAGACAAAGATATCAACCAATGTCTCTAAATACAGTCAATCATGGGGTTTATTTTGTAATTAAATTTTTGATGAATCATTTTCTGTAATTTTATGACAAGATCGTTGAATCATTCCTCTGCCCTATACGCAAGAGATCCAACCATCGCTATGAATGCTAGATCTCAAATGTGGAATAGCTAATGGAAGAGGAAATTTCTTTTTTTATTTGATGATTTTATTTCAGGCATGAAATCGACAGCTCATTCAGCACCTACACCCCAGTAGAAAATGAAAGTGCGCAGGAGTTCGGCTTCGCGTGGATTACGCCCTCAGCGCAGCGGTACGACAACGTGAGTATCCACCGGCGCGGAGGAGGTACCCAAGAGGAATTGCGAGGTGGATTAATGTGGCGAGGCCGACTATTTTGCCCCTCACCTCCTCATAGAATTAACGGCCACCAGAGCCCCGCAACACGGCCTCCCGAAGTCTCTTCCCCCCTTGTTCTATTTCCCGTATCAGCCGTTCATGCTAGGGTTAAAGGTAGGTGTTGGAGAGCAGGGCCGCAGCTAGGAATTAAGGCTAAAGGGGGTTGAGATGCAACTAATACCGGGGTGTGTGGGGGCATGGAATACTCACCAGGATGAGCAGTAGGTGCGAGATTAATAAATTGCGGAATTTTAAGATAAATGGTTCAAAATGGTGAGTTTTTACGGCTTTCTGAGGACTATTTTTGTTAATTCTTACACTATTCTATTATTAATATTAATCCAATTAAGTAAAATTGATTAAACTTAAAAAATTCTCTAAACTCTGGAGGGGGGGGGAGTTTATCCCCCAAAACCCCTCGCTGCGTCACTGTTGGAGAGCAAGACAACTGTTGACGGCTCTATGGAAGTCCACCCTTCAGTTCAGCTGCAGGTTGATGTTAACTTTGATTGTTAGATATGAAAAGAAACGAGATATCATACAGTTTTTTTTACGTCCGATGTTCTCGAGCCATATCTATATATAACCACATAAATCCTCCGCATGCGGCAGAAAATCACCTTATGGGCCCATATCATTTCGGGGAACGTGGCAAGACTTATGATACACTTGCAATCAGGTGGATTTCACTGTCTTTCTGCAACTTTGACCATAATTTCACCAATTCAAAAGCTAACTTCACATTCACCTAAGAACTATCGCAACTACACGCCAGTCACTACTGTCACAAATAGAGTGCGAACCAACATGTGGAGACGGGTGGAGTGGAAGGGTATGGGAGGACCACCGCAAAAGCTTTCCCAGCGACAAAATGTCAACTTTTATTTTTATACATGAAAAGTAACGAGATCTCATACAGTTGTTTCTAGGTAATGTCCTCGTGTAAATCCTAGTTTTCCTCCCTCTTTTAGCTTAAAGTTTACTTTTCATAAAAATGCATTTACAAATGAACGATATGGCTCGCGGCTTGTCTTTATCTCTCACCCAAGATCCACTATGCCTGCATGTAAGAGGAAGGAGGGAAGATCCACGGGACTAAGTACCTAGTATCAGCGGATAAAAAAAGCGCATCGAACCTGGCGTCAGGGGGACAGTGGCGTGCGGTGGAAACCTTTGAGGCAGCGTTTCGTCATGAATGATATTTGAGATACTGCTGAACGAATGAAATTATTGTCCAAAGAGCTCTAAAATATAATGTTTACGCAAGAAAACACCAATACTTTTCCATGCTCTTTCCTGCTATCCACCTTTTTATCAGCCGTTCGAACCAAGCTACAAGACAGTGGCTGCAAGGCCACAGATGTTATTACGGACAATTCTGAGAAAGTAATTCCGAGCTATAATCCTTCGATTCAGATTGTAGGATACAGTGGCTAGATCTAATAAGGCAAATTAATGGGACCAAATAACTCTTGAGAGTAAAAGTAATATCTTCAATAAATCATTCTCCTAATTTAACAGAACTAAATAAAACATTAAAAACACAATAAATAAAATAATATAAATGCAAACGGCAGGAAAAGGAATACATTTTAAAGAGAATAAGTAAATCGATATTATTTTCCTGCGAATAAAGGCAGACCCATGATAAAATGAGGACGTAATCAAACATATCCATTGACCAGTAAACACATGAACTCTTTTCAAGAATAATTCCACTTTTTCCTTATAAATGGCTTCTAGTGTAATATATGTCGGTTATGGGGGACTTACTAAACATTACGAACAAACATGTAATTTTCAGATAACAGTTATGCAACAGATATACCTAAGGGTGAAAAACCAAGAAACTGAATTTGTCTTCACTCTGTCGCAATCTATACATACCCCAATCAATAACAATATCACATATATTAATCGCCATTAGTTACGCTTTTTCAAAATAATTATTGAGCTATTTCAAGTTATAATAACGCTAACGACCAGTTTCATGCACTCTGCAGATCCTTCCGGTTTTCAACTCATATAAAACACCAGACGTCAGCACTAAATGATCGTCACATTTTCAACTAAAAGTTACGACGTTATTAGCTCGTATCCAAGTGGTATTTTAACACTACCCTTGATACGTAAATCAGTCGGCTTGAAGTAAGTCAGCTAGGGTGAGGACGCAGAAGTTATATATGGGTGAAAGGGAAACAGTTGTCGGCACACTGCAATAGAGCGAGGCTCTACCAGGTTTTGCGTGCACGAGATAGGAAGGATTTACGCGCTTGAGGAATTTCATCACTGCCACTGCGCGGCGCCACTAAAGAGTGTGAGAGAATTACACGGAGGACATGTGTACAGAGGAACGGCCATAGGAAAGCGATGAATGAAGTACCTCAACAGGGTTGTGAGCTATCGACGGGTTCAATACATCTGCCAGAGTGAACTTAGCGAGAGAATCGTGCAGATCGAACGCGGCAGTGCATGTATGGATGCTCCGACGTAGGCATCTCTCGATTGAAGCGAATAATATGATCCATTCCATAGACGTGTTGCTTCAGAATCCTAAGTGCATCGAAATAGTATAGCCGTGTGTGCTGGTTTTCCAACAGAAGCATGGTATTCTGCGAAAACGATGGGTAAAGAAACAGCAAAATATCTCATCACCACCTAATGGGTCCCTTTAGTTGATTATTTTATTTACATACTACTTGCTGTGGTTGAGAATACTATTCCATTTAAGTTATCAGTCATGGAGATCGAGATAAAAAAGAACGTAAACAATATCATCATCATTAGTCAAAAATCCTAAGATTGGTTTGACGCAGCTTTCCATTCCTCTCTCCTATCCGCTACCCTTTTCATAGTGACGTACTTGTTCTCTTTTACATCCTTTATAACCTATCACGTAACTCTTTCATGGCCGTCTCTTGCCTTTCTTCCCTTCCACCTGAGTAAGAGTTCAGCGATTGTCTTCATCAGGGCATTATGCCTCAAAATGTGGCCAAATAAGTTGCCCCGTCTTCTGCTTAAGGCTTATAGGAGGCTCCTCTTTTCTACCACTCTTCTTAGCACTTACACGGTCGATACATTTTATCTTCATCATACTTCACTAGCACCACATTTCGAATGCTTCCACGCTTGACTTATTTGCTGTTTTCAATGTGCAAGCCTCGCTTCTATAGAGAAAAATACTCCATGTATAGCATCTGATGATTTCTTTCCTTCCTTCTACGCTTGCATTCTCAGCTGTACGAATCTTCTTTTTTTGTAGAAAGCCCTCATAAATATTTGCTAAAGTAAACGGTTTTCCATAAGAAGTTGGAGGAACAATATTGATGACCACCTACCAATGCGGAGCTCAATAGAGCGCTCTTATTGATATCTACTTCGGGGTCAATATCCATGGTATAACGTCAAAATTGAGGACGATAACATCCCTTATCACCAGGCAAAAGGAAAAAATTATAGTGATTTCTCCGAAAAAGGGAATAAATTCCATAAAATTCATATAAGAAGACTCTTATAATACTTGATTTATCAATGAAAAACATGGGTTTTCAATTCCATCACTTTTTAAAACTGCATTTGATTATATCCATTTCTATTTGTTCGTACGCTCTCACTTCAAAGCTTATCATTATGTGGTCATGTCCTAAATTATGGCCAGATTACACACTTCATATTTATAAATAAATTTATATGGTCAAATTATTCCTCCAATTGAAGATAAAATAAGTTAGTTTGATCGAAATTAGGCAAGTTTTAATGGCAAATGTAACTTTGATGTGGAAACGTTTTGAGAGATAACTTGCATGCTATAGGTACGCACTAGTGTTTCACACCAGATGTTTACACCCAGACTTAATTTCTGAAATTATTATTACAAAAACATCGAATTGAGCATTTGTTTCTATTTCAATTTAGCAAAGAAGCCCCATTTGATGCACAACATTTTATAAATGATGGTCCCATTAAACAACTCTCATAATCTCAACCGAGTCATGAAGTTATAGGTGTCCTCCCAATGAAAAATATCTTTTAACACCAATGAAGCTTATTTCACCTTATAATTAGCAATAACCATCACGAAGTCACATAACTCTTAAATTGGTAGCACTTATATCGTATATTTCAGCAAATAACGATGTCATAGTAATTTCGATTTTATATTCAGACTTTAAAATGTACTTACGCTCATTTGAACTTTAATTAGGATCGTGTTGATTTGATTAATTATTACGGTTAATTTGTCCATTGACTTAAACCGAGTTTTGGTACCGCACAAATAAAAGTCATCCCCTGTAAAATTAATGGAACCAACTAACATTTTCGGAAAAGTTCTCATTTAACTTCTGGGAAAAACGTGAAACCATGAAAATAAGCAATACTCCTCTGTTCTATAGGTTTTATAGATTATGACCTAGAATGAAGAAAATGACGAATAACATTGGTGATTGAAATAAATCAAAGGTACTTTATAGCAGCCAAATGAAAGACAATTAACCATTAGCCCTCACGATAATCGAATGCGCATAAATTCTAAAACTTGCAGAGATGCTTATAGAAAACATCCAAAGTTAAATCAATGGTAGCGGCATTTGTATACACTTGCGCAAATTTAAAGGAATTGTTTTTAAAGAAAAATTAAACTTTCGTCGTAAACGTAAATATATGCGGCGTAATAGAGTGGAATTCAATTTCACAAAAAAACTTAGAGTAATCTAGTTGTTTGCAACTCAACCCATTAATGCCAAGGTAATCACATAAGGATATAATAAGATATGCGGGAACAACAAACATATGTTTGGTGATACCATAAAGTAGGCATATCTCTGATGCTTTCCCCCTGAATTTATTTGTCTTTAAGTCTCTTCACGCACGCGGAAAATGCCCAATTTTTTAAAGGAAGAGCTGGTCTCATCATTTAGGATTCAGGCTAGAGAGAGAGAGATGCATGGAAATAAAATAAAAAGAGATAAGATAGATAAGGAGACTGGGTTAGAAAGCGAAAGGGGGTTGAGGTTGAGGGTGGGGAAGATACCCACATTTTATAATGCTATCCGGCTGTGCAGAGGGAAACTCCGGGGCGGGCATAAAACAGGAGGCTGAAGGGAAAACGTATTCTCAGCTATGAATTCCAGGGATAAGGAAGACATATGGAGACAGTCGTGAGAGCGGAGGAAGAAGAGGAGGGAAACGAGGAAGAATGGATGTCCCTAATTCCACGGCATCATCAGCCAAGGGAAAGCAGAAAGAGCACGCCAGGCATTCGTAGCTACAGCTCGACGGTGACATCGGAGTGGATAAACCTAATGCTCTAATGTAAGAGGGCAATGTTTAGCGACGACGTATTTTTACTAACGATGAAAATAACAGCACATTTTATCATAAATTATCCATTACGGATTCACCCGCAATGCACATTTTGTGCGAAAAATCCCCTGAGTAAAAATAATTCTCCTTTACCAGGATTTGAACCCGGATCTCCCGGATTCATACGGTATAGTTGCGACTACTAACTTTTTCACTGTAAAAAAAAAGGCATCGTGCTTTACCCCTAATGTTAAAGGGTAAGAATTAGTGATGATACATCATGTTAACGATTAAAATATATGCATATTTTGTTAAAACTACAGAGTAAACATTAATTTTGCATGTATGACTATGACATTTTGTGAATTTCAGTTACTGATATTTTACGGAAGAAATGTGGCTATTCATTGGTTTCATTGTAAACCATAAGTATACATTTTATTCTATGAGTCATTGATGGTTTTACAGTTTAAGACATTTATAAAGAATAATTGTGGCTATTCTTTTCTTTCACTGTAAAGCATGAGATCAATTAGAAAAATTAAATGGCAAACTAAAATAATTTCACTTGGACGTTTGTAATTAGCAATGAAGGATAAAAAGAGAAATCCTACCCATTTCCTCATCTCTACATTGTACCTGACAAGCTATCTCAAGGACGCCATTGAAGCAAACGTGAGAGGAATTAACATTTTATTTGCAAACTACACTACGCTGTAATTTTTTCTTAGTAAGTAGGTAATAGAGATGTTTAGTCAAGCAGACTGGATCTTCCAAGGTTATACGGCTAAACGTGAAGCAAAACGCTATCCATCTGTGTAAAATATCGATGACCTATCTACTAAGGCCTTGTTTAAAAATGTTTGCGACTTGCACGAGCAAAGACGACAGGTGAGAGGCAGAATCTTTAGTGACGACCAAATAAGCAAGCTAATATTTGCAAGTTGCATCGTCTTTAAGATATTTCGATGTCCCCTTTTTGAGAAATGAAAGTTAACGCTTTCTCACGGCAATCAGAGCATGAATGATGGCGGCGGATGATAAACAGCATGCAGCATGTATGGTAGATTAATATGTGAAAGGCTGTTTTGCTACAAAGACCAATTACACAGGCCAACAATGAAAAAACTTTTTACTGAAAATACCTTATCCTTATGTTTTTTAAGTTGCTGAATCCAAATATGATGGTTTTAAAGTTGTATCACCCACCATTTATTCACATTTTACAGTTAAATTTACGAAATCAAGCAATATTTTTAGAATTTAACAGCTTTTTTATAGCTATGATAAAATTGAAAAAGTAGGTCTAATGAGCGAGGATAATGCGGGATATCTGTTGGTACTTCACCGAGAAGTTCAGCAAGCAGAAAAAGCTACACAAGAAGCTTCAAGGAAAAACGGGAAGAAAAAGGTAGGCCAATTCCACTTGACAAGTGAACCCTGTATTATCACGCTGTAGTAAATAAAAACAATTTTATGATGTAACATAGTGTTTCATTGATTTCCCTATATACCGTATAAGGGTATTAGACTACATGTTAAAATACATATTGCTAGGAAACTATGGGTGATACAAAAAAAATTAGGCCAGGTTTGGATTCAGCACATGAGAATCTATAAAGATCAGCTATTAAAATAAAAAAAGTTTTCAAACAAATTTTTTTGTTGGCCTGTGTTATCTGTATCTAAAAGCGAACTGTAGGCATTTAAGAGGCATAGTCAATTTCATAAATAAATTAATTCGCCAATTTCATTGTATGCCGCATAGTTTAATAGATTTAAAGGCCTGAGTACACTGAAAGCAGCGGACAAAAATCAAGTGATAGACCATCATCTGAACATTATCAGGCTCAACCTAAGCTGTATATCGCTGATGGCTGTAAGTCACGATCAAGAAAACAATAGACACGGTTTATCCTTTAAGGAGGGGACTCGCTTAGTTTTAAGTCCCCAGTAATCACTTCAGATGTCACCCGGAGCGCAAGTGTAGCTCATTTGAGTTCTAGCGAGTGAAACCTGGCTCTAAAACGCTTTCACTATAATGAGCATACTAGAGAAGTCGCCGTGTGAGAAATTGCCCCTAAGCCATGTCACGCCAACCAAGGCGCCTCGGAAGAAAGAGCAACATTCCAAACAGCGCAATGAAGGGGGTACGGAATTGAGGCAGGTATGATACGGCAACTTAACTTAATGAGCACGGACAGAGCGGAATTCGCGGGATAGGATATTTGAGAAAAACCATTCGCTGAATCTTGTGTTACATTATTAAAAAAATGAATTAATATACAGTTTAGCAATAACAACTGAGGGTTATTTTATTCACCAAGGTTAAATCGTTAGCGGTGTTAAAACTACAAAGTAATGAGGAAGTGGAAAGAAGAGTAGGAGAGGAGAAAATTCTTTTGAATATCTGAAGGGGAAGTCGGTACAACTTAGTTGAGACACATAACGAGGTATGGTGGCCTGATAAAAACAATCGTAGGACATATTAAAGGGAAAAATGGCAATAGACGGCTCCAAATGAGTTACATACGGCAGGTTATAAATGATGTAAAAGAGAATACAAACATTGTTATGAAAAGTTCAGCGATTAGGAGAGAGGAATAGAGATCTGCATCAAACCAATCTTAGGATTGTTGACTGATAATAATGAATAGCACCTTAATTAAGTTCTGCTCTAGCCGTCTCAATGGTCGCGCAACAGGGGGTATTAGGAGACCAGCCATTCGCAAATAAATACTCGTATTTCTTGAATTATTTATATCAAAGCATTAAATTATTATTTATTATTGATAGATAATTTTACTTATTAAAATATCAATATGATCACTTACTCGGATCCGCCTTAATTTCAGCCAAATGCAACCTATAAACATTAGGAAGTAGGGCACAGGTGGGTAGGGAGATACAGGATCAGCCAATGAAACAGGACGATTGTAGGTGGCCTTCAGACGGAGTTGTGAAGCAGTGGGGGGAAAGCTTCCGATACGTTACCAATTGCACAGTCAGTAACTTCAGTTTTCATGGATCGTTGGGCTAGAGAGCAATGCGGCTTCGCATGCAAAGCGTTTTCTGTAAATGGTGGACGTCTTGTGCAAACGCGACGAGCTTCTCTTTATTTTAAAATTCCGCGTAACTGGGCTGCTCTGAAGGGTTTTCAAACCGATCCACCCAGGGACATTCAAGGTCTCAAGCAAAGATTTACAGACGAGACAGCTTTAATAACTATCGACATACTACGAGAAGTTATGCAAAATTTTCCTGCCAGGCTTCATGAATGCTTTAACTGCGTTGGTGAACATTTACTGGACATGGTTTTCAGAAAATTTTTTTCTCTCTTTATTCAAAATGGCTGTTTTCTTACATTCAGTTAATTAGTATAAAGAATTTAAAAAGTTTTTTTTCGACAACCAATTTGTTTATTTAATCATCCTGTTTCATTGGAGCACCCTGTACTTCGTGGGTGAATGATAGGAGCAATATAAGACGAGAAATGGATGAGACGAGGCAGTTGGAAGGGGAAAAGAGGCTGAAAACCGCCGTAAACTGTGGAGCTTGAGAAAAGAGCTTTGGTGACTTTAATTTCGAAACAAACGTGGGGAATAATCTTTTTCTCAATTAAGAAACGGGAAAATTACGGCCGTGGTTAGAGGCGAGAAAGGCCGTTAAAGGGTGGAGAGAAGCCAGAGAGAGAGAGAGACGGAGAGATGAGGGATAAGAGAGCGACCAGGGCGACCGCTTGCAGCGAGATATCGTGTCTCAAGGTGCGGATAGGGACGGCCCAGGAATAAATAAGAGGGAATGGGACATTTGGCAATGAGGCCGAGGGAAGAAGGGCTGGTTTACGTAAATATAAAGTGAAGATGAATTAGGTATCAAGGAGGTAAGTTAATGGAATTATTCCATGTATGTATAACGTACCAAACAAAGTATCTTAAAGAATTATAAAAAATGACGTTTAAACAGTGGAGGACAATTATATGGGGTCCCTTTTTATGGTGATCCAGGAAGCAAAAGGAGTTTTTAAATTGAGTAATGGAAATTTAAATTTAAACACATTCATCCACACATATTCCACGAATTTTGCTGTCAACAAAGTAAGGAATTGAAAAAAATGAATTAACATTTGAAACAATTATGTAAACAACCCATTTAAGACCGAATTATTCACTAATTTCATTTTATCCTAACTTCCCTTGCAAACGAGTCATCAGTAATCACTTTTCCTTGCTACAACCCCTGCACTTGTAGACCAATGTAAGACTTATTCCTAAGTACCTCCACCGTGGTATTCGTGTCCACTCCGTTCTCTTTTTTTGGACACCCTCTAATTGCCTCTCACTCTGGAGAAGCATTCACATCTTTTTCGCAAACCCACAAACAAACTACCCAAAAACTCTCGTTCCTTAAATTATTTCCCACTCCTTCCTTCCTTTGAATAGAGCTATTGGTCTCTTTCTGGAAGACGCAAACGTTTTACACTTAATTTCTATCATCTAAATTATTTTATCAAGGTAGTCTTCTTTATTATCTTGTGCGATACTTTATGTTATAAAGCTAATATAAAATATAATGTAAACAGTTTAGCGAGATAATGAAGTGTTTCATATTAATTTGTATTATTTTTGCGTTGTCCCCTGATTACTCCAAAGATCAACGATTTTCAAATCTGCGGTATCTTGAAATTGTATCACGAAGTTGAGATGCACTCTCTTTCCTTAATAATTATGATAATTATTAAGGAAATTATAATTTTATGTCAGTTTAATACGCATTAACATAGCACTTTTTAGCGTGGCAAAATAAATTTTCGTATAATTTTGAAACTCTCAAGATAAGCTATTAACATACCTGCTATATCTTGAAATAGCACCACAAAATTAAAAGCAATCTCCTCACTTAATAATTTGATGTAAGTCCAATATACATTACGCAGCATGCACTGAACCTACAAATTACGAGAGGGGTGAGCAACTATACTCCCCTGGCCCGCAGGGGTCTCTTGCTACCTTTTCCGACGAGAGCCTCTTACTCAGCCTTCAATTCCTTTTTCTCATTTCCAACTTCCCCTTCGCACGCCATCCAACCACCCACCAGTCTTCCCAAAATCCTCTAGGGGGCGCTTCGTCTCGGCGTCATAAAAACGGGAGACCTCTTCACCGTCTCCGACCTCCTTATCTCCAACCGACCGCAGCCCCTGCTTCGAACCCTCACGATCCTCCTTCCCCACCATTCACTCCTGCTGAATTCCCTCTCCTCCCTTCATCTTACGCAGGTACCTACCTTCACTCTCATTTGTCTCACTCATCCACTTTCCTCGGAGGAACCTCGTCACATTTTTGTCTTCCCCTTTTCTTGAGCTACGTCCTCATTTTTTCAGCATGCTTCACATACGTCCTACAACCTTCCTTCTAACCTCCAAACCTCGCTCATCCTCCTATTTCCTTCCTCCCTAAAATTTCTTCAATTCGTTAAATTCCTAGCGCTAATTACGGCGCGTTCACTCCAATGAGAGCTCTTTAGAATTTCTAGGGCCAAGTTCTCTAGTGGCATAAATTTTATTCCAGAGATACCTACTCAAACACATTAGATTGTGCTAGATTATTTATATTTTTAATTTATTGGAAAATATTTTCATTGCCTTAAATAAAATTCAAGCGCATCACTTCAAAGTTTGAAGCACAATACCATTATAAATTAGTGAAAATAAATTGCTACACATATTTGAAGCAAAGTTATAAACCCATGCATGAGGTGCTTTTTCAAAGTTGGTGTTAACATATAATATACAAATTTTATATTATAAATTGAAACCAGGTCAAGCAAAAATTAATCTGTCGCTATTTATTCTATTTGGTTTCAACTAGCTGAATTTACAGGGTAATAAAACAATTACTCAGTGTGGGGAAAATTAACTTGGAATACATATGAGATATCACAGGCAGACCTTGTAAATGTAGAGAATTTAAGTGAGCCAGTTAGTTGCACAAGTGACTTCACTATATTTACTAGACCAGCTGCACCAGCAAAGAGCTTTGAATAAATGATTAAATTTTACGCTAAAGTCGCCAATCTTTGCCAACAAATATAAAGAGAAAACTACGTCTAAGATTATTGCATATAAAAATAATTGTCATGTGAATTCATTTCCCCGCAGGAAACGATGCACCAGATGTCGTAAGAAAGTCGGCAAAAGGTGTCTCAACCAATTAAATAGGGTTTGGAACGAACTCGATTTTTAATTAATAACGCCTATATAATGATGACCTTTCCTGAACTTAGAGATAAATTTACCAATGACCTATTGAAAGGTTAGACACTGGTGATATATGACAAAGGCGAAAGGGGTTGCGACACCTCCTTGCCCGTTTGGGATAACCCCTGATGATCCTGTGTTCCCTGAGGCCGCCTATCATGGTCCGTAGTCAACCTTTGACCCACTATCGACGTCACCAACCCCATCTTTTGCCTTAACAGTCTTTTTTCCCTTTCTTACACAGGCTGATCCCTCTGAGCAAAACAGACCATCCCCGTTGATAGCGCCGACTTCCATGCCTTGCTCAAGTAAAACTAAGGTGCTTTGTCGGAGTTCTTGGACGGTGCTGACGTTTATATACGCAATAATATAAAAAATGTGGTGCCTTTGGTTTCAGCAGTTTGGTCGTTTTCCCAGGTACCTTCCCTTTAATTATATTTTGAATTTAATTCCAGAAATACTCAAATGCACTAAGTTGTGTTAGATTATTTACGTAATTAATTTATTTGGAAATTTTCATTTCATTGCCTGAGATAAAATTCAAGCTCATTACTAAATATTTTACTCAAAATACCGGCTGAAAATAAATTGCTCAAAATATTTGTAGTAAATTTAAATACACATGTAAAAGGTGCTTTTTTTTAAATTTTGTGTCACGATACAATACGAATTTTATATTGAAACCGTATATTTTACATAAATTTTAATTGTTTGTGATAAAATTCGAGAACATTACTTCAAAATTTCACACACAATACCAGGAAAAATGACTGAATCTAGCACCTCAAAAGACGAGTTTAGTCTTTTTTGATTTCAATATGCTAACTTAGTTTATTGTATTCAATGGGAACTATCGTGTCAATTCCTATATTGAGCGGCAAACCTTCTTTTAAGTTGATTTTCTTCTTTCAAAGTAAAAAAAAAAAATGGCTGAATGGGTAAAAATTTGTTTCATAATTACTTTACCCTATATCTAACTTATTCTTTTCTTCAGGGATGGAGAGATGGTTTAATGTACGACGCCAATTGCGTACCACAAACATGAGGTATAAAGCTACGGATAATCTGCACAACTCTATCAAGATTATTCGCAAAAAAAGGACACATTCACTTCCATCCGCAGACTTCCTTTAATGAATTGCGATTTTGGGCCTCCGTCCTCTATCTAGCTATTTCTTAGGTAACCAAGGACTAATTTCTTTGCTCACACGGAATTCTCGAGGGAATAAAAATAAAAATACAGAATTTTTACAAATTGTCTATTTTTGAAAATAGTGTAGACCCTACTTATAAATAAATGAACATTCTATGGTCGTTAAAAAGTGGATATGAATGGAATCCCCAATGCCTTATTCTTTAATGGGGACAGGAAGGTTAAGGATAAGGACTTTGGAAGGTCCGTAAAGACGTCAATGGAATGAGGTACTACAATTTAAAGCACAAAAACATAAACGTACAAGATCACAATTAGCAGAGCTGCCAAGGGAACAAATTTTCGCGTAGTTCTCAAGCACTCATTGTAGATTTATTTCCTTAGAGCAAGTCCACGAGGAGCATGACTATGTTAAAATCTTTAATTTCATTGCATTAGCGCAATTTATTAGCCTATTTTATTAGTGAGAGTGGGACACTAGAGTATGCAAAACCTTCGTAAAACTTGTATGCTTGTGACAATACACTACACTTGTGGCCTACACGGAAATTTGTTGCCATGGAAAATATTCTACGTGAGTCAATGAACTTGCACATTTTTATGCGTTCTTTTTAATATTTTTGGTTTAAAATCATTGTAGTTCATTCCATTTATGACCTTGATAATTTCTCAAACCCCTAATCCTTTCCCTTCCCCATTTCTCCGCACAGTGAAGGGTACGACACTGGAGAATTCATTTCTTTCAATACAGTACTATTTGTGGCGTAATTCCCGTGAGAATGAGAGGTGATTGTTGAACTAGAAGGGGTTTACCACATGAGGAGTTGTGTGGAATTCACCGAGTTTATCTTAATTATTTGATCATAGAGGTAGGTTGCATAGTAACTAATTTTTACCGTAGCTCAAATTCGTAAAAGTTCAAACTTTTGATGATATCTTCTCCGGCCTGGCACCGGGTAGAGCTGTTTAAGGCCTGTTTATTAAAAGATTTTATCAATAGTATTCACCGGGAAAGCCTACGATCTTTCCTAAAGCTTCACATTTCGTACCCTTACTCTGCTCTCACTAGAGAATGAAACAGATTCAACACAATGTTTCGTGACCCTCACTCGCGAGAGAGGGCACTCCGCGGCTTCATTCGCAGAAAGGGAAAAAGGGCGCTAAAATGTGGGGAGCGTAATGCACAAATAATGTCGGGGAAACATGGGCCATTAGAAAGCTGGGATGGGGCGTGTAGGGGTGAGAGATTTAGAGGCTGATGAGAGTTGAGGGTGGAGAAAGGGAGTGGGGGAAGTGAGATTGTGGGATGCTAAAAGGGGAAAACTTGCATGGGAGAGCTTGGTTAAGGGGCATGGGGTTGGAGAAATAGGAAAGGGAATACCTAAGGTGATGGCGTTGATGTTATAGTATTTGGAGGAGATGACCAACAACTAAGGCACCATAGGAGAGAGTATGGAAGGAAGGCAGCAGAGAAACCCGGCGTCGGCATTAGCCGGCTATTAACGAGAGGCGCCCAGGGGACTATGACGTATAACGGATCATTCGACGGACGGAAAGCTGCACTTGTAGTGCCCACCACCAAGAACTTAAGCAGCGACCTCTGAAAATTCTCTTCCACCGTTGGGATTCGAATCCGAGCCCACCGAGTGGGAGGCCAATACTCGAGCCTCCACACCAGTGGCGTAACTAGGAATATGCTTTGGGAGGGGCTGTGGAGGACTGAGGGCCTGAGTGGGCCTTGGGGGTATGAGGGGGATAAATCCCGGGCCCCAAAGCATCAGGGAAAAAATATTCAAAATATTTTCTAGTTTTGACGCATAAAAATTGCATCTGCTCAAAGTTAAATTTTACATTCATAAAGGGGGGCACCACCCCCCCCCTCCCAGGAAACCAGGAAACAGGAGTCGAAGAATTTTTTTGAAAAATGACACGCGTAGAAATACATTTTAAATCAATTGATCCTTAAAATTTAATTGAAAACAGATGCAGTCATTATATCTCAAAACTAGAGAATAGTTTAAAACATTTTTCTCAAAACCAGACAATAGTTTTAAACATTTTTTTTATCTCTCTGAGGTTTTGGGGGAGATATATCACCCTCATCCCCCCTCATTGTAACGCCGCTGCTCCACACCTACCTGATCCCCTTAGAGTGATGTTAAAAGGGGAAAACTTGCCCGGGATTAGGTGGGAGAGCTCGGTTAAGGGCCGCGGGGTTGGGGAGAAAGGAATGGGAGTGACCAAAGTGACGGAGTTGATGCGAAACGAGGCAGACTATATAAGAGGCTGGAGAGTAATGAGACGAGGGAAAATGCGATTGGGGGATGAAAGCGAAGAGGCTGGTGGATGAAATGGGATGCATCGTCCTAAAGGGTGAGCAAAGGGAAGAGTTTGATGGAGAGAATGGGTTGGGAAAAATGTCTCGGAAAATTGAAGTTAAGGAACGGGAAAATTCTTGTAGGGCAGTGGGCACATTCCTTGACCTAATGGAGAATGTGTGGCTGAGATAACTTCGTAAATCCTGATGACAGACGAGAGAACTTTGAAACTGTGTATTGCCCCTCCTGCCAAACACCTTAGAGGTGGCTCCCAGAGTGTAATGTAGATGTAATTGTATTGATTATACAGACAGCCAGAGGGAGGTAGGCTCAAGTGGATGCGTTTGAAAAGCATTGGGAGGAAAATTGCATGAGGTTTATCCGCAAGAAGACCTATTACTACTTATTGCTGAAAAAAAAACTTCATATGAAGTTTTTAAAGAGTTACAAGCAAGACTTTAAGGCTAAGGATAAATTTAAGATGTGCTTAAACTTGAGCTGATGGAGCAGTCTTACCAGTCAGGCAGCACCGCGAAGGAAAGCTGATACAAGCATGGGCGTAAGAAAGATAATATTTGAATAAAGGATTAGTTCAAGAACAGTGGTGAGGATTTAATGAGAGAATCGATGCGCAAGAATTTAAAGAAAAGGCCGAGTGAAGAGTCTGATCTGGAGTGTAGCGTGCTATGGTGCGGATAAATAATGCAGATACTCGTGATGGAGGACAAGGAAATATTGGAGATCTTCGAGATGTGTGTATGCTAAGTATTGGATATTGTGAAGTGGACAGGGAAGAGGATGAACGAAGAAGCGCTGGACATGGTGGCTTAAGAGGGAGAGATTCTAGATGAGAGTCGGAGTAGATAAAAGGTTTGGATGGAGGGAGTAGGGGACGGTGGTGTACTTAGGGCATAGTGTAGGAACACTGGGAACTATCGGCAAGCGCTCTGACCTAGGGCCTTTAAAGTAAGCTATTACGTGAAAGATGCGCTAGAGAGTAGCATATGTCAATTTGAGTTCATTTGGGTTATATTTACAAAGAAGGCGCTATTTTGAAGTTTTTGACGGTGAAAAGTAAATATTTTTAGTTGAATATCGAAATGCTTTACTAAATATCTATCACACCAGCAGTGGTTATGGTAGCACAGGTGAAATTGACATATAATGATGAGTAGTATAAGCTACTTATGTGGTATTTTAGATGCAATATTGGCCTGAAAAATCAGCCGGAATTCAAAATGGCTACCTCTTGTACCAAGGAACACAAGCACATGATGTGCCTAGTAACATGTTTTCATAGGAGATATCTGCTAAATATACAATCAAATACGTTATCAGTGGATTTAAGACTCCTGGAAATTTCCCTCTGGATCGTGGTGTATTCACAGACGACGACTTTATGCCACCATATGTTAGTAATCGGCCCCTTCAACGCAAGATATCTGTTCTTGTTCTTGAAAGGAGTTACATTTTGAAATTGAGTTTTAACTAACTACATTCATTTTCTTTATATAGGTAGTGGTCCGAGGTACATGAACATGATGTACTTAGGAACAATTGCACACTTTTGGAAGTTCTAATTAGATCCATTAATAGTTAAGGTACAAACATAAAACCGAAAACTTACGTGAAGTAATCCTGATGAATTGAATTGCTACTATTAGACTGAATCTTCAGTAAATCAATTGTGATTTATATAAAAAAGTTGAAAACATGTTCCTTGGTACAACACTCTCCCCTGCTCCGTGGGGAGCAGGTTTTTAAAATAGCATCAGGAGGATGTATGTAAAGTAAGCAAGAGAGAGGAGATAGAGAATAGGATTTATAGGCAGAACGAACGGAAGTAATGGAAGGAAGGCCTTATCGTGAACTGAAGAGAGAAGTCCAAATTGAGATGGGGTACAAGCCTGGGTAATCTGCAAAATGCTCCAACTAAATCTACTTAAACTGGTAGATACTTTAAGAGTATGTTAGGAACATGAACAGAAGACGGAGTGGGTGGATGGTGAAATTTTAGGTTGATGACCACCGTGTGGCAATTAGCTTAAAAGGTAGGAGAACGACCAGGAAACGTTCGTAAGTCGTTCTACATTGGAACTGAGGTCTTTAGAGCCCAGAGCCGGAGAACGGTGATGGTAAGTCGTCCAGTCTTTCCGAGCGATTTCTGGCCAACGGCGGATGCGGTGTACAAGTCTCTGGGGAGCATAAGCCGCAGAGGAAGATGGGAAGGAAGTGGCCCCGCGTCGTTGACGAAAGGCCGAGGATTGAAAGGATTATTACGGAGAAGAATTACGGTGAGGTACAAAAGGGATGGCTGGATGGAAACGTTTTCAGAGGGGATGCAGTCATTTGCTCTCGCGTAAAATTAGAGTAGATAAGCAAAATTCAACTGATTAACTATAAAAAGATAAGGTAGACTGCCGTAGAAATTACTGAAAAACATCGTCTTTACATATAAAAATATTACGATTTTTTTCTAGCCGATTAATTTCTCTAATACTGACCACTGAATACGTCAGGAAACATTGGATTTCCATTTAAATACAGGACATAATCACTTTAGATTTACTCCAAGGTGTCAGATAGTATTCACTATCGCATGACTCCAGTGAAGATAGAAAGGCTGAAATTAAATCAAAATTAAATTAGGTTAAAGTTACTTGAATCCATGAAATTAACTTCTATTTTTTCCGACTTCTTCTAACTTAGCCCTCCAAATCAATTTAAATCATTGGAAATGTTGGAGGCTAATAATAAATTTAAATAAGAAATAATAATGGGAGATACGTTTTAAACACGGGGAAGTAAATTTAAACATGGGGAGTTTTTATTTCTTTCAAAATATTTTAGGTTACATATCCTATGGGTTGACAACACACAAGAGCCTTTTGTTAGTGCCAATTCAATACATGGTAAACCTTAAAAACAGGGTAATTTCTAACTGAACCTGATTTTGAAGCATAGTAGCCGGAAATAGAAATGATGCCCCATATTCCATGCTGTTATCTCACATCAAGTATATCGGGTGATATCCGCAACTACGTCGTACCCATTTAGTTTTTATTTATCACTCCTTTTAGCTAGTACAGAATTTAATCTCAAGGGATTGAAATATGGCTTCGTTCGTAATTTTTTTCATGACAATCTTCCACGATTTTGAGCCTAAAAATATCAATTTTTCACACCAAGGCTTCCGCCGAGTCTCGTAGTGAGAATGACTTATTTTTCCAGTCTTTCCACAAACAAAGTGGGCCTAAGGAAGCTAGTCGGGATGTTGTCCAAATATTATCCAGGGATATGGATAATCATCATCATCATTAATTACCAAGTCTCGGACTAAGATTCGAGCAAATTCATACTGGATAATCTCGGCAACATAAGAACCTACCACGTAAACCATAAGAAGGTACTAGCCAAGATCATGGCGGACTGTTCGCTTATAATGATAATTAACGTTAATTTGCATGCGCAATATCTTAGAAATGTTAAAACTATTGACGCGCATGTGTTGGAAGAGTAAAACTTACTGAAAGTTAGAAAAAAATTCGCAGAAGCCCTGAAAGAAAACGAATAACCTTTAACGAACTTCAGGAGTAATTTCAACGAGGTCTTAAAAATTCTGGCATGGCTGCATCAACACGTTCTTCCTTAAAGGCACTCCTTTCAAAATAAGTCCTTCCCTTGAACAAATTTTCTGCAAGACTTCCCCTTCCAACCCCTCCCCTCTTCCTCCAAACGCCTCGCACCCCACTTCCGTCGCTTAGCAGCAGCCGCTTCAACGAGGAAATTACCACAGCAGTCCCTCGGACAGTATATCCTCGCCGGGTTGTCCCCGGAACTTCGGGTAATCGCTTCGGGAGCTCCTTCTGGGGGGACCCTTGCTCTCCCTTCCGAACCCCCCCACCAAAAGACTTCTGCTTTCCCCCTCCGGCTCGTCTCAAGGGATAAGAGGGCGTGTGTGGCGAGACTAAAGACGAGGCAAGGGATGAGTCAGTATATGTATCGACTTGGTACACCGTTACCACCAGGAGTTGGAGTGATGTGAATATATTTCACTCTTTAGTATGAAAACAATACTTAGGATAGGTATTGATAATGATACCCATTTACTATACCCAATTTACTCGTTAAACCAATTGATATTTATATATTTAGTTAAAGATATTATTTTTGTCAATTTTGGTACATATCCTTTACCCACTATTTATAAACGAATTCAAGGAAGATTATTGTATAATGATGGTAACCTCAAGGTAGGTCCGCCTTTTAGGCTATCTAAAGCTTCTTACACCTATTATGTGTTTTTGTTTGTAATTAGTATGGAGAGATAAATATTACAATAAAGATCATCGGAGTATGGCATTAATGAAAAAATCTCTGATAACAAATTTTACATGAATGTGAATTTATGAATGTTTTTGATTTCGAAAGATATTTTTTTTCCACGGAATTGGCATTATTGAAATAATTTGAGCGACAGTGATTCATTCAAAAATTGTCAACAAGCAATTTTTGTACAACTGCTGCTTCCTTTGGAGACAAACAAATTTTTATGGACAGCACTTCATTAAGCAATTATCTATGTACGCAGTCATGCGCACGGGTGATAAGGTATTTCATCTATGGACGAAATGCGTAATAAAAAATATTAATCTTTGCCGGGATTCGAATTCGCATGTCCCAATTGTCGGTCAGTCACCAGTTACACCACCAAGCCATTCCTTAGCAAGCACAACTTTCCTTGAATGTGGGCTTGAGACGCTTATTACGTGTTGGGTAGGTAAACCCAGTCTGAGGTTAACATTGGAAGAATATGGCTTGGTGGTGTAACTGGTAGCATACTTGATCTGAAATCGGAGGATCTGAAATCGAATCCCGGCTGGGCAAAATAGTTTTTCCATGGCGAATTGCATTATTTGTTTATAAAATATTTAGATTCAAGCGTAATGGAGTGGAATTTTCCTATATTGAAATAAATACTTGCAGTTTACCACGACTAAAAAAATTATTACAACCAAGGTTTCGTTGTTACTACATCAAAGTCTTGAAGGTAATATAGTTACACGGAAACCTTGGCCGTAATAAATTTTATAATCGTGAAAAATTGCAAGTCCTTGGTGTAAATAACCTTTCATGAATTACGTCTTACAACGTACTTCCTCGGCTTACGTGCCGTTGCAGACAACAGGCAGTGGTTAGGGACTCCTAGTAAGAAATCAGCTCGGAGCGAAGGGTACGCTTGGTATGGACGCCTACTTAGTAATCAGAGTCCTTCCTCAGGAAGAGAAGCAGCCGTGGGGAGAACTCAAGGGGTTGCGTTGGAAGGGAAGTGAAACATGACGCCAGCCACCGACCCCAGGAGCATAATACGAAGGGTTGCTAAGGGCATTAGGATCAGCCAAGTGCCATTGCCTTAATGAAGTGAAAAGGAGGATGACTCCACAGAACACCTTTAGAAATCCAATGCTGTTTAATGGTGGCGTGAGAATACGTTTGACTAAAAGACTGATTTTTAGTGTAGCCTACTAACTTATGCGTTCCATAATGCAAGCTTCTGAATTTTCCCAGTATTTCTAACAGGTCGTTTCGCATGCTCTAGCATCATAGGTAGATTGCCTCCATGAGTAGTTCCATCCATGCAAAGGCATGTCTTGCTTTTGAATGGATGTTGAAGTACCATTTGTTATAATATGCAACATTTTTATTACCATGTGGTGTGCAGGATCCTTTGCATGCTGCATGATGGAGAATGATCACCTCTTGCCAAACACCGTAGAGGTGGCTCTTACGAAATCATGAAATACTGTAGTTCTGCTCAAGGTAATGCATTTTAGTCAAAGCCAGAGTTGAAAAACTTAAAATCTCGAATAACATTACATGTTTTTAATTTTATTGTGTGAACTCATTTCTGCATGTTTCACTCCTTAATGAATAGCATTCATTTGCCTATGCTCCATATTTTTTAAGAATTAATGCACAGTGATGCAATGAAGGATATTTATGGATATATAGTTACTCCAATAGCTGAGAATCACATCCATATTTACAGAAGTTCAAAATTCGTATTAGGAAAGGTAACGTTACTGCTTATTCCAGACTCGATTCTTTTGAGAATGGAAGTAAATAAAAAGTCCCTTTGGGTTCTAAATCGGTTTCCTGTGACGTAATCCTAGTACGATAGATTTATTGCGCCTTTTGTTGAATGCGGCGAAGCAGAAAAAAGAAAACATAGAATGTAGCGGGGATCAACCGTAGTACTTGGAAGCAGAAACGCAAGTGAAATAAAAAAACACTTTGTGTCCGTAGTTTGATGATTCAAATATACTAGGAAGGAAAGATCTCAAAGCATTTCACGGAAATTCAAACTCCTTTTTCCACTAGCTCAGGATCTAAATCCTCCTCCAACAGCGCTATTAGAATTTCCCATCTTTTTGAAGAGAACCTAATCGATTTGGCACAGAGATATATGCATTACGAAAAAAAGAATGCTTTTAAATCGGGGTGATTGGGAACAAAATGAAACAAAAAAGCATCGAAAAAGAGACGGACTGAACTGAATCACTTCCTTTGCCTGCGGGATTGTTCCTTTAACATTCAGATATTTTGCTTAATTGGTCGTAATGGTCCGGAGCTGGCCCATCAACCCCTGGAATTGGGAGGAAGGAAATCTAAGTTGTGCCAATGAAGGAGGGGAGGGGGAAGTGAGTGAATGACGTAGAGAGAGAAACGGGGAAATACGAGGAGAGAGTTAGTTAAGGAAGGAGGGAGAGAAAGTGGCGACCCGAAGGCCATCTCCAGGAGTGGAGGATCATTACCCATCCCTCCGAGAAATGCCACCATATCCGTCTTAATAAAAGGGGCAGGGAGTGCATCCACGAAAACGAACCCCTATTAACTCCTGCATTTTTTTCAGCAGAACTTACCCACCTCGCGATAACCCAGAGAGAGCCCGAAAACTCACTTCCTTACCCTCCGTGGAGTAATGAAACTAATCCTTAATCACCGGATCATTAGCCAAGTTGAGAAGGGCGTGAGGAGAGGTTTTGAGTGGTGGGGGAGTGTGAGCTAATGTTACCGAGGGTGGAGTGGGGGAAGGAAACGTGGAATCAGAGATACGGTTTGCGTTGGGCGAGTTGGATCCTGAGAAGAAGATTCTGGGATTTCGTTTCTCACACCGCATCATCTACCATTACGCGAAATCAAGCAAGTCGCCTGAAGAATGAGTAGAATTCCACCCTACCATGCACTTGCCTACAATAGACGCTACCACATTTAAAACCTTGTCTCGATCAATAAAGTTAGAGACGTCACTCGCAAGGACGATTTATTGTATTTATTTATTTTTCCATTGATCGAACCTAACGTGGATTTTCTATAATATTTGCTAACCGTTACTGAGTTTTGTCTTTGTATGAATGTAGACGTATGTGTGGTTAATATGCGTCATAATTTTATGACCGCGTGACTTACATGTGGGGATCCAAGTACATGCTGCATGCTAATGATTGATCGCGGACTGCCAAACACACTATAGGTGGCTCGCAGAGTATTATTTAGTCGATTTACATGTTACGCAATTTACTTGAGCACTTCGCGGAAGGGGTAAGCTTTCACGAAGCTTTCGTCATTCAATCCGCTACCTGCCGCAGCATTAAGGCTCAGCATTGCATCACAAACTAAGGACGTGAAAGAAAAGGTAACTAGTTATCAAGTAAAAAGAAAATCAATGTTACTTAATTAAATAAAGAGTGTTTATTTCTATATCGGCGAATTATATTGTAAACTTTTATTGCTCCCAGGAAGTGGGATGTTTTCATGGTGGGTAAAATTCAGGTTAATTACCACGGGAAGAAATCCCTCCTCTGAGAATCGAACCACAGACATTTGGCTTTCTCAATAACTGCGCAATCAATCACGCTATCCGGGTTACATAATTATTCCAGTGTTCTCAGTGTTAGACAGAGATCAGGACCCAAGGGGGGTCCTCTGAGGGTTACAACGCACCAGGCCCGGGAACCAAGTCAGAGACTTATACGCCCGCGTTCCCGGGAAGGGGTTTGGATGGGAGGGAAAAAGGAAAGAGGCTCCGCAGTGATAGGACCCTGACGGTGCCTCTGGGAGAGGGATAGGGTTGGAAGAGAGGAACGAAGTGACCAGGGCCCAGTAAATAGCAAAACCCGGTATCGCCCATTAACGTGCCAACGATTTTGGAGAATTTTTTTATAAATAAGGAAAACCCATCGATCAGATCGTTGGATTCTCAGTGTTAGACAAGAGGCACCAATACAAAAGGTCCGTGGTTCAATTCCCAGTGTAGGGAATTTTTACAATATCTCCCAGGAATAATGAATTTATGAGCCCTTTTGTTCGCCAAGGTAATATTCTTAATTACCTTATATTACGTGATATTTCGAGACCTGCTGGGTGAACGGCGATGAAATATGCATGACGAAAAGATACACCTGGACCGGGAAAAAGTACGCGGACCTATGGATTTCCGAGCCACTCGCAAACCACTATCCAGGTTCCCGGTACACTTTCAATGTGGAATCGATTCGATTTGTGGTTCGATTCCCTGTACAGGGGAATTTTTTCTCATAGCAATTCATATATAAGTACCTAACTAGCAGGCCACCCGGCGTTGCTCGAGAGGGATAGTAATCAGAGCATTGGGAAACTTGGAATCAATCCATTGTCGTCGGATTTTCAGGTTTTCACTTCGCGCGAGTCAAGATGTGTGCCTAGAGGTGTGCCTACCCGGCAGGATGTTGAACCGCAGAAGTTGTATGACGTGATTTAAGAAATAATAATGAGACAACAACACAAAGAGAGCATAGGACGCAATCTACAGTAGCACTACATGGTTTGGGAGCATGAGATTCAGCTATGTTCTGACTTTGGTCGCAATCTATGCAGCCGCATGGAAACGCATAGTGGACAAACAAACAGATATCCTCTTTTATAAATCGATGGCTATGTTCTAACGACATGTGTCTCAAAATTTGACCGGTTTGAGACATATATATTAAACAAAGTGTAATGTCATGTAAAAAATAAAATTGAAGCATAAAATAACTCTTGGTTATGCAAATGTATGCTTCATTTTCAGTTTTATGAATTTTTGGTTTTCAATTTCCGAGTACTATTAAAAACATAAATCGTTTCTTTTGATCTCCCGAAGAGTTGCTATTCTTGAGATACGTGTTGTTAGATCCAAGACATCGACAGATGAATATTATGTATTGCCCTATGTATTGTAGTATGTGGGGGCTCTCGGTATATCAAACCCACTCGCCTGCGACCACATTTCTCCCACTACTCAGTCTTTATTAGTATTGTAGTGATATATCCACAGGTTTAATAAAATAATAAACACTTTTCCTGTTTCAGACATAAACTGTTATCTTCATTATGTACAATGCACAATGGCTCAGGTGTGTGGCGGACTTTATGTCCGAAGCTTGCTGTCTATTTTCATAATATCTATCTTCTGGGATCGATAAGATCGGAGACCTATTTAGGCGATCGATTATTGATTCCATTCCGTGCCCAAGAAGTGGAGGGATAATTGATAATCAACATTGGTAGAGACTCACCCATAACATAAACCCTTTTTTTTCATGAAACTAATTACATTATTTGATATCCATCTACCTATGCATGTTCTTTGTCCACATTATCTAGCAACTGTTTATGCTTGGTCTTTCCATGTCACCTCTTGCGAAGTATGGAATAAATTGTCATGCGATGAAAAAGATCAACAAATGCTAGTCTATTCAAAAAGAAATACAATACAATATTGCTTCATGTGAATCAAATATTGTAAGTTAAATTTTTTTAATTATACCGGGACTAACCACGGGGATAACTTTTATGGGAGTCACCCGCAATGCACAAATTGTCGAAAATCCACAGAGAAAAAATCATTCACCTTGACCAGGATTCGAACCCGGATCCCCCAATTTCCAGTCGAGTGCTTTAAATTTACACAGGTACCTTAACTGGCTAAAACATTTGACTGAAAATCGGGGGATCCGGGTTCGAATCCTAGTCAAGGCGAATGATTATTTCTTTATTGTGAGTTAACTGAAAATTCTGCTACATTTTTAAGAAAAGTAGATGTTTTTCATGTAAATTCATACGCTTGCCATGCTAATAACCATATTTTTTGCTATATTTTGTAATATATTAAGTCGCATTCGGTGTCATCGATGTTAATTATAAAGCTTCATAATGTATGTCATATTTTTGACTCCATTATATTTATGATCATGTACGTTCCTACGGGACACAATTGTCCCGGGATAATTATTTTCATTTTCTGTCTCTATTTCCTACTTTTGTAAGCGGGGAATCTCGGCATATTCCACCCACGCTTGTAACCACATTCCTCCAACTGTTCAGTCTCGCTTCTCCCCTTCTCCCACACATCTACATCAACCCTCATCCACAGTCATATATCTCATGATTCATCCCTCTTACCCCTCCATCCAGACGTTTCCTCTCCCTTCCTTCGTCTTCAACCTCCCTTCCCCACCCCAACTATATCCTCCTACTCCGAGGCTTTCCGCCAGATTGAACACGTATCCGACTCGGAAAACTTGTTGCTCCCTCCCCATATGGTCTTGGCGCAGGATCTCTTGAGGAAATGAATGAGATAAGCATTTAATCCCACCAAAACGCGTGTCCTGAAGGAAAATTCTCCAAAAGGAATTTAATTAGCCTTAATTATCTGATGCGATGTTAGTTGCAACTTCATCGAAAGGAAGAATCGGCTGAAGCTGGGAGACAAAAAGTTTCAAAAAGTTTTCTTACCGTAATCAATGGGAGATGTGTCACAATAATGTATTAAGTAGCAATGTGGGTAAATTTTTCTCGGGATTCCCACCGGGTTAATGATTTTATAACGGCCAACGTTTCAAGTACCGTCTCGGCACTCATCATCAGGGCTGAATATTGATTTATTAAAACATTTACCCGGTGGGAATCCCGAGAAAAGTTTACCCACATTATTCGCCGGGAAAGCATAAAATCATATTTTAAGTAGCAATGATTTCTAAAATTTTTAAATTTGTTAAATTACGTTCAATTCCAAAATACACTAATAGGATATTAATCTTATCCGTCAAGAGTCTGCCATATGCCAATAAACTACCACAAATTAAACAATTCACAATTGATATAATGAGGTTAATGATGGTAATTGGTTTCTTGGAGTTCAAGTGGTGCTAAGTTGGATATCAATGTATTCAAAACAGACGCGTACATTTTTTAAATATTACGTTGGTATATTACTACCTGTAAAATACACATTTATTTCATATAAAAGTAATTTCTCTCAGAAAATACTCTGAAAAAGTTATTATTTCACTTCAAAATTTGCAAAATTCCAACTACAGCGTATGAAAGTAATTTCTCTCAGAAAATACTCTGAAAAAGTTATTATTTCACTGCAAAATTTGCAAAATTCCAACTACAGCGTATGGTTGAATGCCGGTTCCAATATAACCGTTCCAAGAGTTGGCCCGTCTTCATCTCTTAAAATGTTTTCACCATTATGATTGTTTGAAAATATATGCTAAATGCGACGACTTTGTCGTAAGTGCTGACACTCCGTAGGTTAATATCTATAAATAAAGGATAAAAAATGTAAAAAATAAGTTCCCTATGCATTTCAATTAAGAAAACCACAAAGAATATTATTCCCGAATATCTTGTAAATATTAAGCCATTCTGTCGCATTCTACGTATTTTATAAAAAATAAATGTATGAATTAAACAACTAATAACTTAATTTCGCTCTTAATTTAGTTTTATCACCCAAGTTTCCAATTAATCATTTTCTTAAAATTGAAGGAAATACGATTGTTTTGGCTCAAATGAATACTTAAGGGACTGGCAATTAACATGCTTCATGCACTGAGTTTGATGCATGAATCAAGACTCTACATTAATGTGCAATCCTTGTTTGCGTCATCCCATTCACTTGGCATAGTGCCTCATCAACGGCGTCCACTAAGTTCGAACCAGACGATAAACCAACGCAAAGACGGCAGTTCCGAAAACAATCCCTTTTCCACATACCCCGACTCTTACAAGGAGTTCAAGCGTTAAAGGGTTCCATTTTGGCGGCGTCACAACGAGGTCTTAGGCCAAACAATGTTTCCGCCCACAGTGGGTCCGGGACTGCGACAAAATGGTCGAAGGTGCTACTTGTTGGATTGTAAACTCTCCTCGGGTTAATCGGGATTCTGGAGAGGAGTGCATTATAACTCGAGGACAAGCACTTCTCAAGTCAACCAAGGTAATTACCTCGCGCAATTTGGCGCCAAACCTTCTCCTCGCCTTGCGTCGCCTACATACACCAACACACCACTGTTTTCTGGCCTTCCTTTTGCTCATCTCAGATACGAAAACAATATCCATATTCTTATTGAGTGTCAAATTTTTACATGAATTTCTCTCGCGATCATTAGGTTCAAAAAGATTGCCTTATTTCACATTCACATTATTGTTGTTTAGGAACACTGATTCAACTCGGGAAAATAGAAAAGAAAAAAATCATATTAATTCCACATTTACACAAATTTACCGACCATAATTTTGGCATTTACGTCCTTAAAAACATAGGAAGAAAATGATGATGGCAAAGTGTTGAATCTATGGTCAGTTATGAAGTTTCAGAGCTGAATGTACAAAAAAATTAATTCCTTTCCACTGTATAGTGGTTCCACTGGTTATGACGCAAACGTAAGACACGTTACGAAGAAACGTCAGTGGATGTTACGAAGGATAATCTTGCTGTATTGCATGCTAACATTGCATGGAACGTATTTTAATTCCTTTCGTTCGGGCATATATAAATACGCTATTATCATAAAAGGTATGCTTCATTTTCCGTACATTCATCTATTCTCCAACTCCAAACTAATTATGGCGAAATGTTCATTTGTTTGTTTACATGATTTTCATACAGGACCTTATACCAGTCTCTTGTCAAAACGATATTAAACTTGCTGAAGGATTCAGTGCTTTTCAGGCAAATTTTTCGAATTGCGAATGAACTCTTCGGAGAATATTTTCTTATTCTTCATTACTTAGAGAGTATTATTTAGCATTGTCCACCAACGAAAGTTTTTACTTACTTCCAGTTTTGTGGGAGAAACCAGCAGTACTCTAGAATATTTCCACGCTCACCTGGTAACATTGCAAGTAATGAATTTTAATGTAGAGAGTTAAGAATAATCGAAAAAGTTGCAATCGCTTGGTAATTTCTGCTTATGAAATATTTTTAATAAAATAGCTAAGAGTACAATGTGGGAAATAACGGTATCAACCCTTGAGCAGCATGAAATCATAATTTGAGTATTATTTTTATGAGGCTAGAATGTAATTATGTGAGCTGTTGTTGCAAATAGCACACTTTCAGTGCACATACCTACCTAATAATCTCTGTAACATGAGCTAGGCACGATGCTGTGCAATATTTGGAGGATACTTTAACAAGCGGACTTTACATCGCCATTCCTGGAGTTACTGCTTTGGGTTGCGAATCTAATATTCTACTTGAGGTTAATGGAGCAAAGCCAGGAACGAAATTGCCGTAAAACCTTGGCTGACCCACTTCGTCATACGCTTCAACGAGATTAACTTGGTGGTAAATGTAACGACGGTCGTCTACGTTATGGACCTAAATAAACTGTTGGGTAAGATATAGAGAGTTTTGAGATGACTGTGTGCCAGTTTTTTGCGCTATCACAAAGGTCATGATATCTTTCGGCGCTGCATGAGACCTACTAATGGAAGGTAATTTTTTATTCAGTAAAACATCAATTTTTCAGCCTATTTGAAGATCGTAAATGCATTCTCATTAAAATTTTATACGTTTCGACGCATTCAAAGCTTTACTAAAAGAGGCACTAACTCTGCTTATGAGTCTCACGCATCTTCAATGACAGGGTTTTAAGAGCTCCACCCCATAATTTAAGAGCTCAAACAGCCCCAGGTTACTGCCGAAATTAGGTTACTCACTGATTTATGCTCGATGATTCGAGGAATCCAATGAAAATGAAGCATTTTCCGAAATTCACCAATAAGAGCGCGCAGTGCGCACTAAGTCTTCAATTTCAATGGGTCAATAATACAACTTGGAAAACAATACCTGAGCCAATAAAAACCTACCGATATTTATACAACATTTATTTTGCATTCAGCACATCTTGTATGTACAAAGAATTTTGAAATTTTTTAATGACTTCGATATATTCTGTTTTCTCACCACTGACTCACTCAAATGGAGACGATAATGGTGATGAAGATGATATTGGTAATAGAAGAGCAACAATCAAACAAGAAGTGATATAATTTATTTGATCCTTGTGCTTGAGATTGTATGCTATGATATTAGGCAATAGGCCATAGAGACTTAGTAAAGTAACAAATTGTAGAAATTTAAAGACATACTGTGCCCACAGAATAACCGTTCAAGAAACCGATGTCACATGTAAGTTCTTTTGGTTTGTAATCCCACAAAAATAATTGCATGCTTTTCAAAGTTTAAACTTTCCTAGGACCACACCATTAATACTTTCTTTCCGATTGTTTATGGCTAAGGGAATGTATAATAAATCAAGTTGAAATCATCATCAAAACGTTTTACCATAATGTGTATTTTTTGAGTGTGCTTAACATTTTAAGTAAAAGACAGTAATGATACAGTTTTGTATGCTGTCTAATCTTACACAATTTAACTGAGTTACAATGATTCTAATCAAAAACAGCTAAAAATACAGAGGATATAGTATAAAAATGACAATCTTATAGAATAATGAGCAAAAATGCAGCAATTTATAAACTGAGAAGAAAAAATTTACAGAAATAAATGCTAATTCTCCTTTGTGTGTATTGCCAAGTTCATACGAATGAAAATTTGTCACTAGGGAATATTCTTTCAGAAAAATTTTCTTTGGGAGTCAGAAATTATTGCGAACTCACACATAGAACTCATAAAGTGGATGAGTAGGGATTAAATTTAATCTTTGAGCCATTTATACGTATAAAAATTATTATGAATATTAAAACGTTATACCTATGCTTTAAACGAAGCAATGGTTTTGCCATCAGGAAACGGTTAATCTAAGAAAAACCTTTTATTTTAAAGTATAATTTTCCAAGATATCATGAAATGAATAGTATAACATCTCCACGGAATAGCCCTATATGCCTTCCTATAATATGAAGCAGCCAATTAGCATTGTATCATTTCATATTGAAACAAATATGATGATTAATAATGAATCGGAAGGAATGTTTCTTTCAAGATCCTCCTTTACCGTAAAAAAATAGGTGTTTTAATTTTCTTATAGGTTCTTTCTAGATCGGACGATAACTGCTTTTTGGAGATGGTTTCTTTTCCTAAAATTGCATCTTACCTTGTACGTGCCGAGGTGTTCGACGACGCAGGGCAGCGAGGCATCCCGGCCCACGGCTACCGTCACGTTCGGAATGGGCTCCGCGAAGCGGGGTTCCTCCGACAGGGCTAGAAGAAAGAAGAATAGACAGATTACTCATCGCTGGATTCAACATGGGAGACACGACGAACGAATTCGTAAACACTAAAACAAAACATGCCTATTTATGCGTCTACATATACACATCGTTTGCAGTTTAAAAAAATCTTATACTAAAACTAAACCACCCAAACTGTCCAGGACGGGTGGGCTCGGCTCTATTCGGAAGCATTTCTTAGATAGGTTTTAACTTCGAACGGTTGATTCCGTTGGGCTTGTGATCACAATATTTTGTACTTCTGTAAGAGGCCGTCATGTTCCTTCCCTCCCTCACTTCTTCCTCAATTCCCACGCACAGCAATTCCTGCCGGCCGCCTTGAGAACTCGCATGGCCATGTTAGGGAAAAAGTACTTTGGACCCGAGTATACCAGGGCATACGAGCCAATGAGGAGAGAATTCTCTCCCGGACAGTGGGTGGGAGAAGAGACACGATGCCATGAGGGAGACAGTGAATCTCTGAGTGACGAGTGCTATGTATTGTGTGATATATACAAATATAGATGTGTAAAGTAAATGCCACTGTTGTAAGTTCCCATCCCCTCTCCAAGGAGCCCACACCCGATACGAGGTCTTAAAATTGAAATGTATCACTCCGATGGCTGGCAGCAAGGTCTCATATAGTTCTTGTTAGTGCCTATCGGGAAATTCTGCGTTAGTAACATTTTCTGCACGACGTTTCAGCCCTCCTACTGGGAGTGTTTTCAAGACAATTAGAGTGAAAGGTCCTCGTCCCGACCTTGTATAGGATTCGTTATTCCATTGTTGGTTCGATTTGAATTTCCCGTAGAAGGCAATTGCCGTTGGGCACTGGATTGGGTCAGAAACCTTTTTATATCCGGCTGAGGTTATATCCATCCTCCCTATTGAAATTATTAGGCATTTTCGCTTTTTCGACGGCTTCGCGTATAAGGCGTGGGTAGTAATCTTCCATCTCCGCCGATACCCGTGTATGGGTAAACATTATTTTATGCCCAGGACTGGAGGCGTAATGTTCAGCTACCGCTGATGCGTCCCATTCCCAAAGGAACTAACAAAATAAATAAAAGAAGTTGAGAAAATCTTCTGACAAAAAAATTTTGATATTGTTATAGGAATAAACATTACGGAGTGTTACGCTTGAAATGTCCTCCACACAACATTCAAGCAGGGACAGGACAGTTTTTGAAAGTTTCTGCCACCGCCGGGATTCGAACCAGAGCCTATGGGGTGGGAATCCAACACTCTAGCCACCACACCAACACGATCCCCGATCTTGAGAAAAAGTTCCAATGCCATACGAATAGTGGGTAGATGAGGTTTGGTGACTTCGGTAAGAGGGATTACAAAAGGAATCGCGTTAATTTTATCCATGCGACAAAATTATAGCTAACCACCCACTTAATGGTTGAATATCATGCATTCATTGCCACCGAAAATATTCTCCATGCATATCAAAAATCTTTAACTATACACTTTACCCCTGAGTGGATGGTGTTTTGTCTTTAGATGGGCCAGAGTCAAGTAATGCTGAGTATTATTCCTTTATGGGTTGTTAAGTGTTAGTTATGAGAAATGCATAGAAAAATCGCTCTCAGAGTTCTTGCTGTCAGATTAAAAATTTACTCACGCAAGGCGACTTAATCTAGTTTACAACATGCAAGCTGATGAAGCTGTTTCTTGCTTTTCTCGGTGGCTAGAAAGTTATTGCGAGTAAATAGGGCAAGCACTTGGGCAATAGTTCTACCTACGAGGCAAAATTTATTTGATGTTCCACCATCATGGATAATTGACCTAAGCTCCACCTCATTCTGACGGTGTGGTATACTTCATCTTTCCTGATCTCGTGCAATTAACTCTTAGTGCAAACTCCCGCGAGAGAAGTTCACAGGCTGCGGTCAGATTAATCTTTGCGTCCATCACATTGTATGAATGAATTATTCACTGGCGGTGTCTACTCGAACTTCGGCAACGCTGCAGCTGACGATCTCATTAGCTCAGTAAATGATTATGCTTACTAAATTGCAAAGCTTCGCTCTGACGGTATTTCAGAATCCTAAGTAATCACCTCATACCTCATCTCGAATTATTATCCTCTGCTTATTTTTCAGAACGAAAAATAAAAAATAAATTTAATTCCAACATAATGTCATATTTGCCACTATTAAAGCTTAATTTATCAATTTAAATGTATCTCAATAAGTATTAGGGCTCTTCAAATGCGTTTCCATTTTTTATATTAATCTTAGGCATACTAATTTTTTGGAAGTTTCTCCTTCATTTCTTAGAGGTCTGATTAGAACGTAAATATTTAACATTTTACATATTTTTTGTAGGTAACTTGAGAAATATGATGAATTTTGTAGTGAATCAGATAGAAGAATAAAATAAAAATCTTAGCCTGCTGTACTAATAATACCTTTCATAGAAAAAAAATGAAATCAGTCACATCACATAAATACTCTAATAACCTTAGTGACACAAAGGATTTGACTTTATTCCAGCTGATAAGTGGGTGATGAAAAATATTTTAATTTCCGTTAGTAATGATTTTCCTTTAAAATTTACATCTATTACAGTCAGGCCGTTAGACGGCCAGTAGGGTATCAAGAGGATGCAACCTCCCGGTTTTCACAGAGGATTACCAAATACCATTGGCAGACATTGCAATGACAGTTGGGAGATATCATTATTTACCCCGGTGCCTCGGTGGGATGCCGTGCCATCGATAATGCATCTGAGATCTGATTTGCGTAGACAGGTAGCTGGATGCGTACTCTTCAATTATTTTTAAATATTACATCTCGTTCACATAACCTTGGTTGTAACCGAGGTTGTAATCACGGTAGCCCTTAATCATTATCTGAGAGCGCATTTGTTACCAAGATATCAATAGTTCGTGAACTGCCACTTAGCCCATTATAACCCATTGTTGCTTCAAAGCAACATCAAAAACATTATCAAACATTTTCAACTCTATTCCTAAAATATTTAAACTACGAGTTCTCTTTTGCTTTAAGCTTAATGGCGAAATATGGATCGGCCACAATAATTATGATTGAGTAGAAAATTTCGCATTTTTAGAACGAGAAGTCTTGAAGTTTAATTTCCCCCAGAAGCAGCTCGGGCCTATAAAGGGTAAACTGCCTTCAGTACAGCGGAAGCGGCTTAAACATGCAAAGGAAAGTACGAAGAGGTGAGCGAAATTATCATTTAAAGCTCACCTGGAAAGAAGCTTCAGCGAAGTGAAGTTCATTTTCAAGAAAGAAAACTTTAGCTATTTTCAGTAAATTGCGATATTTTGTTTTTCCTGACGTCTATGTTAACGTTGATCAGCGTTTTATAATGTAGGCTTCAAATGTAAATATTGATATCCTGGTAACCAACGCACTTTCAGACAATGACTAAGGGCTACCGCGGCTACAACCTCGGTTACAACCAAGGTTATTGAACGGGAAATAAGCATTCAATATAAATTTTTACCAACCCTTCGCTATATTTATATTCCATCATCAGGGCTATGAATGAATATATTTGATACATAAGGCATAAAAGATTATTACCATGCTTGTTTTACAGTAATAAAATAAAAAAAGGATTTAGTCACAAAACTTTTAAAAAGGAATAGAGTAAATAGGACTAGAATTCTCACAGTCACGAAATATTCAAAATTCTAGTCTCTTCTTTCTATTTGTATACCTAACTATAAATAACTATTTGCAGAGTAATGCGTTTTTTTTCAATTTTTAATTTATAATTGAACGAGTTCCAAAACTTTGCCAGTCGAGGGCAGTATTGAGTTCCCTTGATCTTGAGAATACAAGCTGGTTGTTACCAAGGTACTGCCAGAGGTCATGAACGGGGCTAAAGCGGGTGAAATTAAAACTTCAATTGGAGTCCCGCCTTAACTATTAAAGTCTTTAAAATTTTCCCAGTTGTTAAAAACGGGGAATGGACCGTTTAGGTGACAAGTGCATAGAGTACTCTCTATTCCATGCCATCTAGTTATTCAGCGCATTGCACGCGGTAGCCTTCAGCACCATATGAACCATCCAGAGTCGCTCTATATATATACCCCTCCCAGTGTGCACATTCATCCGGCCTTCACGGGTCATTTGTGAGAACAGGTGCGGTGCGGACCCAAATCTCTAGCCGCCGCAATTCGGACGAGGTCGCCCCACGCCTGCCCCACATAGAGCATGGAAGGTTCGCTCCCTGCACAAGGGCGAAGTGGTTTGTCTAGGAAGGTGCGAATCCTCACAGGTGCCTCAGAGCCAGTACCTGAGTTTAGCGCGGTTTATTTAAAATGAAAATAAAATAAAAAATATCAGAGCAAAAAAGATCAGACATCAACCATTAAAGCAAAATTTATTATTATTTATATTAATCAAAAATGATAAATAACCATGAAATGTTGCAGATTAATTGGCATAGATGTAAAATTATCCAATTCATTACAAAAAAGTACCTACGTCAAAATTCTTATCCCCACTGAACCAATTTACATCTAAATTCTTCCTCTTTTATTTATTCATACTGATGTACTCATATTCATTCACATTCCTGATGTGTACAAATATACTGAAAGGCTGGCAAAAATTTACATGAAAAAGTCTTCAAGACCTATACTGCAAGACAATGAATTGATATTAAAAATAGAGGTCAAGATAAAGAAGAAAAAATCGTTGTATAGAGGATATGAAAACACGCTTTTCTCAGAAAACGCATAAAATTATCTACATACCTAGTAGAAATTGAGATTTTTATTGCTCGGAGAATAAGGCATGAGTGGTGATTAGTTTTACCATATATGAGTGAAGGAGAGCCTGATAGGTGGATTAGGATGGGCTCCAAAGTTTCATTCTTAGCGTAAAAAAGGATTATTTTTTATAATTAGTGCATTTTATAATGCTTTTGAAAAAGCGTGATCTTTTAACCAATTTACGGCCAAAGCTGTAAAGAATTTTGCGTTCCATTTCTCCAATAATGCTTTCATGCATTTCATAAATAGTCATTATTTATTGTCATTCAATCTGTAATGATAAAAATTTCAACTAAAAACTGTGGAATACATGCTCTTCTGAGAAAATATTCGCTTTGACTCATTTCATTCAAACCGTAATTCATATCTATTTTAGAATGGATTTAGGTTAAATAAAGCTACATCTAACTAGACACATGATATTTAAGAATTTTGATTGTCAAACATGACGATACCTGTGAAATACATGGCATAAAAAGGCGTAGGAATATATTTGACAGTAAAAACGGCACATTCCCACGAGACGCCAAATATGGTAATACGGGATGCGTTACTGCCTATAGAATACTATACTCGGCCAAAGTTGCGATAACGCAACACTTATTTATGCAATTTTTTTAGGAGGCAAATATTTTCAATTTACCTTGTTTAACATTTTATTAGGTAAAATGAAAAAAACAAATATTATATTTTCAAATATTTCTTTACTCGGCCGGTAATGGGTTAGTAATATTTTTTATTTTATTTTTATCTACTCCTAATTAGTAGGTAATTGTGTATTCGATGTTAACAACTCTACTAAGAAAATTTTAAGCAATTTTTCTAAATGGGATTTTAATTAATTAATTAGAGCACAGTGGAACAAAATTTCAAATGTATGATTATCGAATGCTGTATTTAAATTAGAAACAAGCGTTTAAAATTTCAACCCGATCCAACATTAGGAAGTGGGTTAAAAATCAATTTAAGATTCTATCCACGAATATCACAAAATAGGATCCTCAAGTTGGCCTCTAAATGTCTAGTCACCACCCTTGCATTTAAATGAGTTTACAAAAGTCGCCACTCGTGTCGCTGATGGACATACAAATCCGAGTTTCACGGGGTATTATGGCATAATTACCTATAGGTATTAACCAAAATATATACCTACACATGATGATGCGATCTATCAAATACTATTTAATGCTATTCCACGCTATAACAAACATTGTACTGAAAAATATTGGGAAAAAGTGGATCGCATTGCACTCATCATCGCGCCGCGGACATTTTTGAAAACCGATTAAAATGCGACCGAAGTGGCAACAGAAAACAGCCTTCAATGGGATGGAAGTGGGTCTCCTCTATGAAGTCCCATTCATTCTATCGATGAAAAAGATAGAAAGTTGAAGCAAGGTAGGAAAAAAGCGTTAAAAAATAGCAAAAGATAGACATTAGGATGAATGAAAAAAGTTACAATTTTATACTTTTTTCTTGACTGCAACACACTTTCCTCTTCCACCAGAGGGGCAAGTAAGTCGCATGTGCTAGGAAGTTTATCTTTGCTTTCTCCCAAATCCCCTTTCCTCTTCTTTCACTCCTTCTACAGCCGAGAAAATTCCACACATTCTTTCTCTCTCAGGAGGAAATCATTCCTCTCAGACAATTCCACATCTGGGGATCTTCCAACTTGGCCACTTCTTTCTTAACCTCCGCTCTCTCTTTTTCAATAAAATTCTCCAAGAATTGATATTTTTAGTAGATAATCTTCGATCCTATTTTGTCACGAGCATCACGTTTTTAAACATCCTCATTATATTATGCGTAACTTTTTGGAGTACCGATTAGCCTACTTTCTGAGTTACTAAGAAAATAAATGAAAACGGAACTTATTTTTCAATATTTTACCGTAAACACCCATGAACTAATCACATTCCTTACAATGCGTATAATTTCTATTCGACCTTTGTATGTTTAAACATGCACGGAAGCTGGAAACTGCTTTTAAAATTTATTTTTATCAACTAAACTTTTAACTATCCATTATCATTATTTTAATTTCATAATTTACCCCAATTATTTCAATGCAGTAATCGTAGAGACATGTTTTTCATTAAATCTAGTTACTGTCCCCGCTGTAGCTGAGGCATATTATTTATATCGTGAATAAATGTGTATAAATACTAATAAATGTATAGAAGTATAGCCGTTTAAGAGCAGGTCTAATCATAATAAGGCTACGAATCCTTATGGGTCCAATTAAACTTAACCAGGGTTCAATATTAAATGGGAAAATACTGATTGAGCATATGAAAAAAATGGAAGAAATATGCCCGATTTAATGACTTTGCGGACTTGGTGAAAGAATGGACTGAGAGCTGACTAATGGTTTAAATAATGAATTCAAGGTGCGAACTGCATGAAAAATGAGAGATTCGGGCCGCCCCCAACACAGCTGAGCATAAACGCACCCCCCATTTCACTCGCCGCCTCCACACACGCCAGGGAGCCGGGTAGGGGTGTCGGTGCTTTTGGCGAGAGAGGTGCCTGCCGCACCTTCTGCTGATGGCGGCAGGGCGGGTGTGACAAAAAAAACGGCGCCTGGATGTGATGTGCCGAAAAGCCGACGAGTGAATAATGGTTCGAACAGGAATGTGATGTTTTTTGCGCGACGATTGGGTTCACGTTGTACGATCCCAAGTTTTGAATTCCAAAGACGATTTGTTTGCCAACGCCAGAGCTGAAAAGATCCATTGGTACATTTTCACCAATTCCAGAGACGTGCCGCTCAATTTTTTTGTGGCCAGCACAATTTTTTCGTGGTCAGGGCACAAAAGTTTAAATTTAATGCTTATAATGTAATATAAACAAAATTTGGCTCCTTACAATTACTCAAAAACTAATCATTCAGAATATCTTTCGATAGAACATAGATTTCAAATCGGTTCTCTAAATAGGTACTGATTTTACGGATTTTTTTAATTATATGCATTTAATTTTGGATATTTGTTTCCAAAATGCTGGTATCGCAACAACTTATTACATTCTTAGTATGGTATCTCACCGGATCATTCTCATATAACGAATCACTGACATAAAATGCGCTACCTAAAACATTTCAAATAATTAATCAATCATAGAATATAATATAAAAAGTATTGTTTTTACTACAAAAGACTTTACAGAAAAATCAACGGTTGACTGTAAACGAGGGGACTCCAAAAGTAATGCACACACATTTTCATGCTCCACAATTGTTACTATAGAAACTGCCAATTAAAAAAGAATATAGAAGTAGGGGTGTGCGAGTACTCGAGTGCCTCGAGCAGTATTACAAATGTCGAGTCGAGTAATTTTGGTTACAGAGCTGTCGAGGCCAGTAAGTCCAGAAATCTGCCGACAGGAGGCGCTATCAGAAAACTCATGCAATGATACCGTTTTTAAGGTCGATAAGTCGTTCTAGAATTGTAGAATTATTATTATGGACGCTCCAAGTTGTTACTCAAAAAGATCGTCGGGTACCGCACGATGCATATCCAAAGAACATCCAAAATACCATGCATGATGAAGGTTCACCACCATGAACATCCTATGAATAAACTTTGAACCTTCTTAAACCACAATCTGGCCAAGGGTAGTGCAAGATGAATATCCTATGAAGCAACTTTAAACCTTCTTACAGCACGATCAGGCCAAAGGTAGTGCAAGATGCATGTCCAATGAACATTCTTTGCACAACTTCCGGAGAATGTACCTTGAACTCGGATAGTGCGCCATTAGTTGATTCTTTGGAGGTTCACGAAGAACACTCTTTGCACTAAAGATGCTGTACTAGAGAATGTTCTTTGCGCATCTCTTGAACAAACTTTTCCCCACTGGGTATCGTTTTATATTTTAAAAAAGGACGGATATTATATTGAAAAGGGACATAAAGTTACTAAAAGATATTGTAATACACTGTAAAAATTGGAAGTGCCAAAAATAAAGATTTTGGTGCAATTAAATTTGGGTGCATTGGCCAGGGAGTGAACCTCGTACTTCCATTATTGCATAAACTAATTATATTCCTGAGCCAAAATTACTTATAATGACCTTCATCAAAATACCATGAATTGGCTACAATGAGAACTCTGATATCCCCAGTGATAACGAGATATGCCAACAGGAAAATTAGCAAATATCTACATGCGCCGAAACCCATTGGGCGACTTGAAGAATATTTAACTGAAGAGTCCTAGATCGGTTTTAAATAAAATAAAAAGTTCTACAGGGATAGATTTCTCCTCAGAGTGACTTTAAAAATATTTGCTATGATAGTTAAATTGATGAATTATTCGTACAACTGAAGAAAGTAAGTACTGCGTCGAACGTATTAGACAGGGTAAAAGGAATTTGGTGAAGAATTAGGTTGAAAACTGCGGATTGAGAGAAAATGGAGGAGTCTTAGAGGAAGAGTCTGAGTCCCAAGGAGAGGAAGAGCCTGAGACCCAAGAGTGCTCCTCTCCATGTTTGGAAAGACAACACCGACACTGTTTATTTCCGAGGTAATCCCGGCGTGAAAAGCAGGAAAAGGCTCGAAGAATGGATGGAAGAGAAGTTAGTGGAGCTTTTCTAAGATAAAAGACAAGGCATTGGATGTGTGTGACATGAGATTTCGTGCATTGGATGTTTCACGTATTTTTAACGCTCAAATGCTGGTTTCCCTCTCATAATCCTCATAATCTTACTCACTTCCCACTATCTCTTCTTCGTCGACAATTCAGGCCGTTCAACTTCCTCTATCTCTGAATCCGCTTTTTTGACCAGATGTACAAACCCACTTAAACAATCTTTTTAGCCAAAGGAGCTGCATGGAGGAGGCCCAATTCCATCCCATAGAAGGCTGATTTCTGTTGCCACTTCGGTCGCATTTTCATCGGTTTTCAAAAACGTTCGCGGCGCGGTGATGAGTGCATTGATGGATTCGATGCACTTTTTTTCCAATATCTTGCGAAGTATTGGTTTTAATTGTGAGAAATAACATTGAAAATTTATGATTTCCATAGATCACTTCATTATGTAGATAAATTTTGGTGACACCCCTAATTATACCTAATATACTCGTGAAACTAGTATCTTATTGTCGGTCAGCGATGCCAGAGGCGACTTTTGTAAACGTATAACATCGTTTCAGGCTTAATTTTGTGGAATAATGCTATACCCATGATTAAAGCATGAATGGTAATATCCACACTATTTTATTCATCACTTAACCGACCACTTGATGTCATTTTCAAGGTAATCTAACAAAAATATTTTTGACATAGATATTTTACATTGCATTGACAAAGGGCTTTAATTTAATTTTATGGAAAAATTTTATTTCCCAACAGCCAGGATGGACTTTGTAATGATGTTTTATTTTGTACGGAATCACCTTTGTTAAAGTTAAGCCTCCCCATGACGTCAAAACCCTGACCTTCACGCTCCTCTTGTTGCATGTCTTCTGGTTTCGGCCTTCACTCATTTGATCACCTAAACTGTTTCCCCCTCCCACTCCCCTCACTCCAATTCCATATTCCCCCCACCTCCTGCCTTGACCTGGGTATATATACCGAAAGAGTTTTTTTGTTGGATTACCTTGAAAATGACACAAAGTGTCGAAACCATGGTCGGTTAAGTGATCAATAAAATAGTGTGGATATTACAATTTGTGCTTTAATCATAGACTTTTGTAAACCGAATTAAATGCGCGTTGGGTGACAAAATATGTAGAGAACGACTTGAGATTCCTCTATTGTAATATTCGTGCCTTTTGCTACCCATCATTAAAAGAGAATAACGTCATTAATATAATCCCTTAATAGATGTCGGATAATAAACGCTTTCTCACCTCCCACTCTTCTCTTTTCATTCCGCGTGGTATTCCTAAGCTTGCTTCTCCCCTCCAGAGACTTGTGGTATGCATATATAATATCACGGACAAAAATTAATTCATTCCGATAAAAGAAATCGAAAAAAAGTTACAACAGTATATAAATTTCAGCATTTATCAGAAAGATTTAAAATAAATTACACAATAAATCAATGTGATTTCTCAAGAATTTAGCACCGCAACGAATTTTACACATTATGGAATATTAATTCGTTTCAAATCTGTAAGATACAGTCAGTGAAGACGCGGATAGTTACTTAATGGTGGTGAAGACAATGTAACAACAGCGGCAATATTTGGGTAAATTACAAAATCAGGTATCCTCTACGATATTACCACGGATGAATCATCTTCATCAATCAACTTGTCCTTTAAACTTTCTCTTTTCATTAACCGATACTATTTCCTAAATAAAGAGCGAAAAAATAATTCAGCTTACGAGGACGCATACGTACTTCCCGCTCTCTCGGTCATTCACGTGAGATATTTCTGGCTTGAAACTGAGGCTATCTTCTTAAAATTTTGATATTACAGTAGATTCCGTTTCTCAAGAATTAAGGTCTAAAAATAATGGGTCCACCCATGGTCTAACAATCGGTCAAGGATTTAAAAATAGTGACTAGTTACTTGTGGAATAGTGACCGGTTACTTGGGGCAGCCGCTTACTTGGGGCAGATCTTGAAGAACAGAACCCGATAGAGGAATACCACAGGAAATTATCCGCTTAATTGGGACAGCATACCGCTTTATTGGGCCATGAGTCGGCGACATAGACTCTATACTCGCGACGAAATTAAAACTTTTTGTTTTCAGAATGCTATTTTTTATATTTTCCTCCTTTGATTTACTCTTATTTTTCACAAATGTTCCTATTCTTGCTCTATTTTGAAAGCTCTTGTTGTTGTACTATCCGCAAGAGTATGGGACTTTTCTTTAATAGGACTTAGTAAAAGACATTCATTCAGTGTCGCCCGAGGCTGTGAAAAATAATTTAATAACTAAACTCGCTGATTTATTATTCAAATTAATAGTCCAATAAACTTATGTTGAATTATGAACATTTTTTAGTCTTCGGTTAATTTACGATTCACAATGAATGAAATCATTAAAAAAATTCGTAGGAATTCTCAACCTGCTCAAATGTAAAATTGAATCCATCTTCTTCAGTTTATGAAAAATAAATATTTTCCAGGAAAATATTTATTAATACTTCCAGGAAAATATTTTTATCGCCAAGCTAAAATTGATCAAATTTCTCCTTCACTATTCCACGGAATTCATAGCAATAAGTGACATTAGATATTTCATATTGAAAATAATGTTATTTTTATAAAAAAGGGCTGAAAGTTTATCACAGTGAATGAAAAATCATCATCACTGGTGAATAATCCTAAGATTGGTTTGACACAGCTCTCCACTCAATTCTCGTATCAGCTAATCTTTTTACACCTACGTATGTCTTCTCTTTCTAATCCTTCTTTCCCGGATCCATATATATTTTTTGTGAATTCTTCCTTTACCGCTTTCACCTGTCTCTCGACGATTGTCGGCTGCAGACCATCATGTCTGAAGATATGGCCGATAAGGTAGTTCCGTCTTCTTATCAAGGTTTTCACGAGAATTTTCTTCCCTACTACTATTTTTTGGATTTTCTTATTACTAACTCGGTCATTCCATTTGATCCTAATCATTCTTCCTGAAGGTAGCTTTTGAAGGAATTATGAATTTAGGTATTCTATCTAATTGGGTGAAATCCTCAATGATGAAAGAGGATATGACTAACCTTAACCTTCTTTTCTTGCACAATGCTTCATTTTGTACTTCTAATTTAACGGCACAAAAGATATGTTGCTGCCAATTTCAAGTGTAGGTACTTATAAAATGTATAATCAAACGGAGAAGCTACAAAGGCTTCAAGCAAAAAGAAAAACAATTCCATAGCCACATTCTAGCTATTTATTATATTTATATTATTTCAGAAAATGTCAAGTAATGTAAATTCTATAAAATTTGTCGTGGGGAGGAAATTTTTAATTTTATTTTTATTTAAAATTTTAATTTTTATTTATGCATTAAATAAGTTTATTATCGATAAATTATTTTGGGCAGTAAGAAGAAAGATACGAAGGACTCCCATTGACACATTCATTGATTTCGCTTGTCAAAGGAGCATTTCGGCTCAAGGCTAGCTCAGAGTGCTCAGAGGAAGCAATGGGTCCTTGATCCTCGTGCTGAACTTCCCACCTTGCATAAACCCATTCTAATGCTTCGTGAGACGATTTGGGCGTCCCGTTGAGATCACTGCGGCCATCCCTGCACCCGGCCCTGCCTCATCCGTCCTTCGCTACTCTCTTCTTAACCCTCCTAACATACGTGACGCTGTTCCCGAATTCAAATCCCGAGTGCGGGAGGACTACTCTGGCGCAATCCCTTCGTCGGCCATCTCTTTGCCCCAATCCTCAACTTTTCTTAAGTCGCTTGACCTCCTTCTTCTCAGAGCGAGTTGATGCAGGCGTGTTTAATCCATTCCTTTCCTTACTCCTCATCCCTCACAGCCAGAACTCTGGCGTAATCTGATGCTTTCTCGATAAACTTCTTCTGCCTTAAAAAATCTAAAGCACTTCCTCTATACCGGTCTATTTTGGTGAGGGATTGCTCGCATGAAAATAATAGTAAAAGCTAAAACAATGTCAATTCTGTGTTACAACGAAGTTTTTAGGAAGGTACGGCTTCAAATTGATTCAGAAGCATTGCTTTTTATAAATCTAATGGGAATTTCCTTTGATGTAATTTTGATATTGCTTCCTTGAAATCAAACCTGAATGGAAAAATTTCATTCGTGAAAATACATAACTTTTAAAATTGACATTTATTTATACTACAATTCATGTTTGTTTTATGTACTCCATTTTGCCTCAGCTTTCTCATCAAAAGATTTAGTACATTTTCCATTTATCTACTTTGGGTAAGAAAGAGGGACATTACAAAATACGAAATGTCTCAAGTGAAGTGGATGTCATAGGATTATCTACAAAAATCATAGCTTAGGGCATAGAAAATTTCGAGCATCGAGAATTCTGAATTAAGTAAGTAATACGCTGATTGAAAACATAGAATAGACTTGTCGCGATTGGTGAGCACTTACATTGTGGTGAATAAATAATTTTGGACACTACGCTAACGTATATGGATCAGGTAAAGAAAGATGTGAAAGAGAAGACATACGCAGGTGCATGCGTGTATGCCCCACGTCGTGGATAAACATGTAACACGAAAATCTATTTATACTTTTACCTGGAAAGAAACCACTATTTTGATATCTTCTCTTACCTTATATTTTAATTACTTTGTCCCAGCTTGCTCGTCGGAAAAGAAAGTACATGAAACGTTGCAGGTTTAGAGATACGTTTGCAATTTACTTAGCAAAATGAAATAATAAATTTACAGACAATTTAAATAATCAAAATATTTCCTTATGCCATTAGGCCATGACCAAATGTATATTCTAATTTAGACATAAATTTGGTATATGAATAATTATTCCTTTTTTTTAGTATATCGTCTAATTATTTGCCACACTACAGCACTTAAACTTTTAAAAAATTCCAATTGCTTGATACAAAGGGATACCAGTCACAAACTTTATTATTGGCCAATTAAAACCTCTTGCCTTGTGGCTTCTTATATCTTATATGCGCCTCAGCCTGCGTGGTGTTTGTCCTTAGCGGGCCCTCAGCTTTTTGGGTCTCGTACTGTTCTCCCGTTCCCCTCCTTAAATCCAGCTCCCTTTTCTACGTGGGCTATGTCTCGCACGATGCCACACTTTTGTACTTCCCTCTTCCAAAAACTAGCGTGCTCTCTCTTTTCACGTCCGTACACTCCGACGGTTTGATCTACAATGCCCCTCGCGCTCGGCTTCCGCTCCTTAGGTTTATTGTTATTCTCAAAATTCCCCAATATGGTGGGTTCCTTATTGTTATAATAAACCATGAGGTGGTAAAATAAAATGGCGAGGCCAGCGTTATGTTACATTACCAATCATTATTTTCCAGAAGTATTTATAACAATTAAATGGGTGAACTTCTTGATCTATAGCACAAATATCAACGGAATATACTATTTTTTGTCCTCTCATTCAGCAATATAAAATACCCAAAATCATCACTCTTCGTTAAAAGAGACATGGATGCTGAAGGAATGAAATCCTTGGATAGAAAAGGGTAGGTACATTCAATTTCAGGATAATTTAACGGGTGTGACTAAGATTTCGAGTCTGTTAAACATAAGAAAAATTATATTTTTCTGAAGTTTCAGGGCAGTACCAATGTTTAGCGTTGAAACTGCTTAAAGCTTTGTTGACCCAGCTGAATAAAGTGATCCTTGGATGACAGAGCGATGAGCGATATTGTGGTCCCCTCCCACTCCATCGCATCAGCTGTTTACCCAAACCAAGATTCTCTCCCCAAAATCCATTCTCGCTTCCCCCCCTCTCTCCCTCCTCTTGCCTTTAATCAGGTCACGCTCCGTGGGGTGGCATGCATATGGAAGCAAGGCTTCATCGCTCGGAATCTCCTCACACGCCTCCAGCCGGAGACCTCCCTTACCCACACAGCTTCCGCGCGACACCCCGCATGCCTTCCCAATCTCCTGGATACCGGGAATCCCTTGAATACTCGCACCCCGCGTCCAAACACGCGCATGTTATCCTTCAGCCCTCTGGCAGCTGCCAATCGCGCGGCATCTCGGTATATCTAGTCCGCGCACCTTCAGTGCATCAAGCAGGGAAGACTGGGGAAGAGCTTCCGACATCCTTAATGCGGAAAAGCCACCGCAAAGCGGGTGACGCCTACGACATTGCAGCTAACGGGAGATATAAGGTTGATGCCACACCTCATCCACATTCAGCCTAAATTGCACCATCACGGTCTTCGAATATTTCCTCTAAAATATATCCCCAACCGAGAAAACACTGACATCAATATGAATTTTAGAGATTCACCGTTTTATGCTTATATAAGTTCAAGTTTTTAGCGAAATATTTTGTCTAAATAATTCGGAATTAAAAAAGTTGAAGTATTTTTAAAAAAATCTACTCCACTAGCAACTAAATTTTGGGCTGAAACATGAATTATTTTAAAAATTGGTGTTAAATTTTAATTGAATTGAACAAGTGTTTAGGTCTAGCATTTCAGTAGCCATTTATAGAGGGTTAAAATTCACCATCCAACGTTGAATAAAACCGTTTAACTAAAGTGCAAAGTAAAAAAGGGATACATATTGGAATAAAATAATAGCATTAAGTGTTGAATATACGTCCCTAAGTATCGGGAAACAAATCAAGAAGACCTCATTTGTGTATCAAATAATTCCTATTTCTTCATTGAATAACTGCGATATATGCCGTTGATTCCTCTCAATCATTTAAGCAATCCGTAGCTAAGGTAACAGTAATGAAATTACAAAACAGAATCCACTTATTAACAATTTTGGTATATTTACCGATTTCCAAATTACATTATTATTGCCATACTTATCTGGCGTCAATTAAATATATATGTTATAACCTGGTTTTATTAGGGCATATTCAACATTGTTCACCTACCGTCTTCCGGCACGAAAGTTTGTTCTATGATCTCTGATAATAATAAAGGTAGAATTTCATAAACCGTTCAGCTTCGCTAATAGATGATTTAACTCGTACCTATTATAGCTCGACGAGGGCGGGATACGGGCTTTTTATACTTGTAGACAGTCTCCAAATTCCTTGGTGGAGATAAATAGCGTAACCACGTCTTTTCAAGAGATCCGGGGTATATTCACAGATTTGATCGACACCTGGGGTCCTTCGACCTGAACACGTGATTTGCAGTGTTGGTGAAACTGTTACAAGGATTCCACGACAGTGACAAAAGCGACGGTATCTCGAAATAATTTCACGAGAAAGTAAACATTTTTCGGAGAGACATCGTGGAACAACAAATAAAATGATACTTAAAGATATTTTACTGCAAGAGTTTCGATTGGCTTGCAATGATCATCAAGCACTGAAAGATACCAGGTACTGCGTCAGGTACTACTACAGCTACTTTAATTTCCCAGGAGTAGTAGCCATTCATAGAGCATTAAAATTCACCATGCAACGTCGATTAAACGCGTTTAACTTTGGAGAAAAAGGGATAAATACATGGAATAAAATAATAGCTCTAAGCGTTGATTAAACGTCCCTTGATACTCATATCAGGAAACAAATCAAATGAAGACCTCATTTGTGCATCGAATACTCGCTGATGTTGATTGCACGCCTATCGAAACACGTGTAGTAGAGGTGTGAAATAAAATTGAAGGGGCGGTGTGATATCTTTGAGCATCAATTGTATATAACGAGAGATATAAAAATATAGCTGAAACCTTTGAGCCTTTTTTGTACAATTTGATCATTTGCATGTGATTTCTCATCAATTTTTCGACGGGGACAAATTGAGAACTTCATGAGTCCCGGGTTAAAAGAAAGCTTCTTTTATTCACTCCCACCAAAATAGCTTTCCTTTGTTCCTTTTGATTTTTATGGCCAATTACAATCTCCGCGCACGGAGCAGAAGATTCTGTGAAGTACTCCGAGTGACGCCGTGTTTTCGCATCCCATCTCTCAACGCCTTTTTACTACAATTCCGCTACCTTCCTTCATCTGTCCACCCATTTTCCCTTGCATACAACTCCCTTCTCTCCGTTTTCGCTTTCTCTCTCGTTATGCCCATCCACCATAATTAACTTACTAAGAAAAACTCGCGCGAAGGAAGAAAGAAGATAAACAAATAAAAATATATCTTAAATAAATGTATTTTTTGGAAAATTAAAGAATGAGACTTTGTGGGGTTCACTCGTATACTTAAATAGGCACCATTCGGGATTTTTAAAATAAAGTTTGTATACTATAGACTTTATACTTTACGTTACATCTTCAAGTGGTCAATCTTTTTGAAAACCATTGAGTCATCCTTATGCAATGTAATTATTTGACTGTAGGACGGGATTTATTTTGATCCGGAGCGAATATAGTACAACGTAAGTCCCTGGGTAAACGGGATATGAAACCTGAATGATGTAATTATCCTATGAAACCCGGGTTGTGCCTATTTAATTATACAGGGTGGGGCAGAATGGACTCCCTAGTTTCAGACAATCACTGTAGAGTGCGCAGGTGTGTTAGCGGGGTGGGAGTAGTGTCGTTTGGTGGGGGAAGCGATCCCATTTTTTGTAATTGCCATGAAGTGGTCTGGTGAGCATCAAGGCTTTGTCATAGAAACGTTCTTTATAAACAATAATGGTGTATTGGCGACGCAGAGGGCTTTTCGTAGGCAGTTTGGTTTGCCTCGTCATAACAAGGTTCCTGATGCAAAAACCATTAGGAAATGGATCACTAGTGTGCAGGCGACAGGATCTGCACTTCCTAGAAAACCAGCAGGGCGACCTAAAAGTGTTAGGGCACCTGAAAACATCGTGGCAGTGAGAGCGTCCATTGAGCAGTACCCATCGCGCTCTGCGCGGAAACATGCTGCTGCCCTTGGAATATCGTCCAGAACAGTAAGGTGAATTTTAGACACTGACCTTCACTTACACCCCTACAAGATGATGGTCGTTCAAGAATTGAGTCCACAAGACTGAAACGTACGGATGCTTGCAATGCAATTTTAACCTCTGTGCAACCCGACGCTATTCTGTGGTCTAGCGATGAAGCGCATTTTCACCTCTCCGGCACAGTTAATAAGCAAAATTTTCGGTACTGGGCGACTGAAAATCCTCATGAACTTCACCAAAGACCTCTTTATAGCCCCAAAGTGACAGTTTGGTGCGCCGTGTCCTCCATAGGCATTATTGGGCCTCACTTTTTTGAATCTCGAGGTTTGACTGTTAATGTTATCTCTAAGCGTTATTGTGAAATGCTGGAGTACTTTTTTCAACCTAAAATGGAACAGTATGGTCAGCAATAAGACACGTAAGCCTTTTGGTTTCAACAGGACAGTGCCACGGCTCATACCGCCCTTCGTTCACGCCAAGTCCTGCAAAGAGAGTTTCCCGGCCGCCTGATCTCATTACGAGGCAATGTGCCGTGGCCCCCTCGCTCCCCGGATTTGAGTCCATGCGATTTTTTTCTTTGGGGATATCTCAAAGCTGAGGTTTACGAAGTTCGACCAAGGACCTTGGAAGCTCTTAAGAAGGCAATTACAGATGTCATCGTTGGAATATCATAAGATATGCTGAGAAGAGTTTTCGAAAACTTTTTTTAACGACTCAATATGAGCATCGCTCGCCAAGGTCGTCATCTGGATGAACAAATTTTCAAATTCAAATAAAAATAAAATGGCATTGAATGTAGTTTTGGGAAATATAAACGTTTTAAAACTATCTTTGTTAGTTTTTTTCACAATTCACCCGTCAAATCAGGGAGTCCATTCTGCCCCACCCTGTACAAATAAACCTCACAAAATAGGTCCTTTAATTTTTATAATGGAAAGGTTTTATATATTTAAGCATTAAGTAATCAGTTAAAAATTATTAGACTTGAGAAAAAATGTGGTAGGTCCGAGTAAAAAACCTCTTTTGTTCAAACAAAATATGACAGCCTTAATCAAAATAATAAGTACATAACCGCTATCAAAAGCATGCAAAAAAAATACATTGAATATAAATTCCCACGCATCCAGCGCACAATGGCTCACGTCACAGGTTTATACCCCAGAACCTGGTCCGCAGCCCAAGAAAAATAAGAAAATAAGGATGAGGTAGGAGGAAGAAGGAGGAGCATACCCAACGCAAGGATAAAGATGGGACGGCGAAGGACGGTCTCCGTAGATTTCCCAGGAGCTAAGTTCTGAACCTGGGCAATCTTCCGCCGGTTTCTTCCCCTTTCCTCCGTAATATATATCCGAGGCGAAATCCCGTCTCCTCCCACTGAGAATACACAGCGTCGCCGTTGCTCCTTCAACTGAGACCGACTCCCTCCTTCACCCACCTACCCTAAAATGCACCCTCATCACGTAGCAACCCTCTTTCTCAACGTACCCTACACCCGGTTAGCCCTTAATGTCCGATCCCACCTTACTTTAAATGATTCGTCACAGTTGGACGCCTCAACGCGTTATCATCATCCGTTGCCTCAAAATTGCCCACCCCCAGGGGAGAGATTTCTATTATATATTTTGAGAGGAATGTGATATTCTCATATTTCCGGCAATTAGGATGGAAATCGCAAACAGAAGATTGATTTCCTCCGATAAAGGTCGAGGATATATGAACACAAGCTTCTTCCTTCATATAGTTTTATGTTTTACAGCGAATACTAATGGGAAGATCGTATAATATTATACTATATATTAACAAAATTAACTCAATGGAGAGTCATTCCCATTAATTTTGTCAATCTTTACAAAAATTTCTAATTTAAGGAGAAAATAAAAGATGTATTCACTTTTGTAACATTCGCAATTATATATTATGTTGCAAATACTCCTTTACACTCTAAATAAATTAAAAACGCTGAATCAACGTCATATTTACAACTCAATTATTTGGGCAATGGCTGTTGTTAATTTTAACTTTGATAAGTACTTAAATATTGTATTCAACAAACGTAAATTAAAATGACCTGTTTTAAGGATAGTTTAGGAGAACAGAATACAGTTGTGTCGCGCAAATTTTAAATAAGACCTTCTGGATATGGGCCAATTTGAGTTCGTATCGTAAGTCATATACCATAAGACGACGCAAAAGGCCAAAATAAATTTTTATATGACCAGAAAGCGTAATTACATCATATTTACTGTGTAATAACATCATATTTACAGTGCGTGTGTGTGATGAATCAAAACGCCGACGAGTTTTAATCAGCGCACCGTTTCACAGTGGAAAATAGAAATGAAAACGGAGTGATTAAAATAAAAACGCTCACCGATAGGCTAATAGAGAAGACCTATCACTAGATGGGTTTCCATTTGCTCCCTTACTTCCCTTTTCTGCGTCTCCCGAGAGCCATTAGCAGAAAATTACGCACGGGGTTCCAAAAACTCGCAGCACAAATAGACACAAGCCCAAAGGCAGTTAAGAGGACTTCCACCCCGCTTTTGCCGCAGGAATGTATCCCGTGCTCACTCTACGGAGCCGCAAACAACAACTAAAGGGATTTCCCCCAATTACCTTCGGCCTTTCTGGCAGGATGCAGCACGGTTGTTTTATATTGAACGAAGACGAAAGAGCTATGGGACTGCAAAGAGGGAAAATTTTGGATGTACGATCCAATACCACCCTGCTTTTCCATCATTGCAAATTTCCGTTTTATCCCAAATAATTCAGTAACTAAAACTCAAAATGCTGGTCCAAGTTTGCCATAAACATTTTAATCTTTATTTGATGGCAAAGACAGCCATAAATTATTTGAACTCGTCTTCTGGTAAGGTTTTAATTATACCGTATAATTTAATTTTTCATTATGTATTCGGTCAAAATAAGGATTTTCTTAACGAAGAGGACTTAATAAATAATGATATATATTTTAAGAAAAATATTTTAATGATGCTATTTGCATGATTTGTTTAACTTAGAAATGTGCTTTTTAATAAGGTATTTCTCTTAGGCTCATTAGACTTACGTTTTGTGAACTGCCTTCCAACAAGATGTGCCGAGAAAGCTGTATGAGGTAACAATAATCAAATAAAATGTAAGTGTAATGTATTTCGCCCACACACTCCAAGCGGCATATACAAAGAAAAATACAGTTTTTGCCTAAATCATTATAAATATTTCTGAGTTATTGGAATAAATCGCTAAACTATACTAAATACAGCATGAAAAAAGAATATTGTGATTGAAGGCATCTTAGGGTAGATGTACACCTGCCCAAACCCACTCATCAGCCTGAAAGGATCAGTGGTGACGGCGTTATGACCGTTTACCGGAAGAAAACAAAACAATTAACTTTTTCATTGGATTCGAAATTTCCTTACACTGAGGCCGAATTTAAATCGGAGCTCTTCATTGTCCATTTATTATGTATGTTATAACTTATTAATTTGGTAATGCTTTTTTCTTGTTTTTTTTAGCATCTATCGGACATAGAAATATAATGTGCTTCCCAAATAAAACCCCCAGAAATAAACACAGAGATGACTCATCTCATTTGCCGTATGTAAGGCAAGGAATTACGAGGGTGGCTTTTTTTCAACCTCCGATCTTTCAGCAAAAACACCATACAAATCATAAGCGGGTACTGCGCGGATAGGGCAACTACGAATCTTTCGCACCACACGCTCAAGTCATTTCTGACCGTTGTTGTTGACTGAGTTTTCTGACTGAAGTTGTCACTTTTAGGTCAGTGGCAACCTTTTGAACTACACTGCCTCAACTGATTCTTCCACCACGTGTGCACTGCGGAGCGATCGCCAGAAAACTCGCCGAATGGCTTCCGAATTGACATGTTTTGACTTTAATGCCGATAAAAGATAATATTTTTTAATGCAGTGTGGCTATAGTGAGAAACAGTATGAAACATTACGCCCATTCCCATTCAAAAGAAATGAGGAGACATGCTGACTTCTGGAAGTGTTCAGATGCATGACAACGCCCGTCATCTCAGCGCTGATGAAGTCACTGGCGGCAATATCCTGTCATGAAGATATAGGAAAGCTCGTCCACAGGCACGACCAATTCCTCAACGGCCGAGGACATTATGTCGAAAGCACGCCACAAGTATTCTCAATATTTATCAATGAAATAATTATTAATTTATCACTTCGTTTTCTGTTCATGACCCATTGGTGGTTAAAAAAACGCCCTCGTAGCTTCCAAAAATTAAGAGGAATTATGACGATGGAGTGATTACACTGCTGCCACAATTTTTCAAAAAACATTGAATTTCTACTTTTAACTTTTTTGAACTCATGATAAATAATATGCACCGTACACTAAAGAAGGAAGCGGTTGTCGATAGCTCAAGTTCCGAAGGGATCAAGTCCTAAAAGATTGTGATTGCGGGATATTAATTATGTGTAAAAAACTACAGAGAATTTCCAGCAGGTAAGTTATTGGGGAATATCAAGGATACTAAAGAATGGAAAATCAGCGAAGTGAAAAAGTGGCTTGAGCATGAGAGAAACAAATGTGTGAATTATAACAGCCTGAGGATTACAATACTATGGATGGATGAAAATTTTAGATAAGTTCGGAAAATAGCTAGATACTAATTATACGGAGGGAATTCTGGGTACCAGTCCAGTGGCGCCGACTCCATGGGGCCTGAGGGGGCCCGAGCCCCCTCAAAGATTCGTTTGGGGGGGGGGGGCGGAGCCCCCTCAATGATTCAAGGAAATAATTAAGTTATATTATGCTTTGTGGAATCACAAAAATATATTGATAATTTTTATTTCCCATGTTTGACGATAGTTACCTTTTAAAATAAATTCAACAATGTGTTAAAGAGCGTTTCTACGTGTCACTGACTGACCGTTACACCCTGTTTTTATTCATGTATTTCCCCTTTGACTTAATACAAATCAATTTAGGAACTTTCTGGAGGATTACACCAAAAACAAGTTAGTGAAAGCATACACTGGCTATGGTACCACCCTGTGACCCCAGTAGAACCGGAGATTTTAAACCTCAAAGTCGTCGTCACTGACTGACAAAAATGAAACTCCGTTTTGTGACGTTGTCACATTTCTTCGCATTGCTCTGAAATTATGCAAGATAAAGAAAATCCACGAAATACGTAAAATAGTTCTAAGTGTTGCCTAAACGTATGCAAAATTGTGACTTTGTGTAAGTAATGGTTTCCTCTCTTTGGCCATAAAAATGGAGCGTCACTGACTGACGGGAATTGTCACTGACTGACACATGTGATTTGATGCGTGTTAACTTTTCTTTTTCATGGAATGAGCATTGCAAAATATATGTATATTGAACACAGAAATTTATTTAAAAGAAACAATACAGTTGCATAGCCAGGGGTATGTCCAGGGGGTCCGGACCCCCCCCCCCCCGAAATTATTTTCACAAAAGAAAAACACAATTATTTTCCTTCAGAAAAAAGTGTTAAAATTAGTTTAGAACCGTCTACCTAGTACTCTGTTTTTTAAAAACATTTTCCTTCTGTGTTATACCCCCCTGAACGAAATTCCTGGCTACCCCACTGAAACATAAGCACATAGTATGTATTTTATCCAGTAATTTTGCTTTGATTTCTATATTCTCGCTTAAAATGGTGAGTACTCCTAGCACTATGATCTATTGCGTAAGGAGACATCTTAATTATATTTATAGCAACTAACTCCACATGGTGAGCAAAGAGTGTGTTCCGAATGGGTGAAATGCCGTGCCAGTGTTAGTCCAGCATTTCATTGAAGGCAAAAATGCCGTGTACAGGGATCTCTGCAAATTTTATTTTCATGCTGTTTTAATTACACACTCATACTGCATTTTTACAGGAGAACCCGACTTAAAAGCTTCCCAGGTCATGTTTCTGCCTTTGCCCCCAACTACATCAACACCACCCTTTCCATGATCTGTTACGACTTCCTTGCCGCTCTCTATTCTTCCTGTTTAATTCCTCGCGTTCACCTCTTTAATTTTTCCTCTCACGATGCTCGCGCTGTCTCTCTGCTCCCGTCTTTGCCATCTTAATAAATCCTGACATATGTTACAATTAAGGATTTCAGATCTCAACAATCATTCTGCTCCTATGTCCCGCTTTCACAACAAACGTACCGAAGCGACGCGACGACAATGAAGGTGACGGTGATACGCGGCATGCAGAAGTCAACAATTGGCAAAAAAATAAAGTATTCCGCTGCATAAACAAACAATTTACCAAGAAAAATAAAACTGATATAACATTATTACTCGAGGAACATATTATGCCACGAATTTAGTGTACCAGTCGGGGCCAATGAAGCGCACGCACCAAAATTTGAAACTTGAGCAATACCACAGGTTAAAATGTCAGTCAGTGACGGCCCTCGGGAACAAAAACGGTGAATGCTGGGGAATTTTTTTATTCTGATCTTTCATCCTTGGGATGGACTTGATTTGGATACGAAACGATTTTTCTCCCGCATCCCTCGATTTTGGTCAGCGGAAAAAAATTTATGTCAATCGTCACTGACTGACACCAAAACGACGCACTGTTGCGTTACATTCCTCTGCATGACCATGTGGCTTTCAAGTATTGATGAAATGGATTGGTAAGACACAGTCATGATTGGGGAGAATGGTTAACTGGAAATTTTCATAGAAAAATCTTATCTTAGTTGCGAAATCTTCAGTAATATAATGGCTCTGTAAACGGAATCATTTGCTCTTGTGATACGAGAGCTCAATTACGTGGCGTTTTCGTAAAAAATGGTTGGAGTATGGGGAGAAACAGGTACGGATTATTGAAATTTGGAATATTTACACCATGTCAGGACTTTGAACGGTCCATTTACCTCAAATTGAATTTTTGAACCCTAGTATGACAGTTACGTAGAAACGCTCTAAAACAAATAATTACAAGGCTAAGCAGGTTTACTGAAAACAAGTGGTGTGAATCATGATAGTGTTTCGGTGCTGCGAGACAATTTGAATTTAACCTCTTCCCGGGGCAAGGCCCCTGATATGGGCCCCCCCAATATTTTTTATAAGTCGGCGCCCCTGGGTACCACGTATTATTTATTTGTTCAAAAAATAGCATAATTGAGATGTTTCTTATTTTTGAACATATATCTTCGTTCGGGAAATTTCATTTATTAAAAAAACAGCGTTTGAATGTATTTATACACGAAAGGCAGTACCGTTACAAGCTCTTGAACCTTTGTGCCTAGGTCTCTGAGTTATTAGTACTCAAATAATGTAAACAGTAATGAATAAAATACGTTATCATTTTTGAAAATGCCAACTGGGGTAATAAGGAAGGGGAGAACAGATGCCGGGGTTTTTCCTACCTTTCACAGTGACGGATTCGAGAGACGAGGTGGACGGGAGCTGGGAGTCGTGGCTCAGATGGGACAGCAGTAAACTCAGGCGGTCCGTCATCCATATTAAACGAACATGGGGTTTTTGTTCGGATTAAGCGGGGATCAGCGCGTGGCGGAATGAGAGATGGAAACGCGACCTCTCTTATAATTCCTTCCTCATGAGCTTTAGCTGAGAGAAAGATCAGGATGGGCGTTTTTGACCAAATAAAAAGGGCAGAAAGGTACATCTATCCTAAAGGTCTGCGCAAGCGTTGTAGATTTTTTTCCAGCAGAAGGCTCTAACGGAACAACATCTGGAAAGCTTGGTGTGTGTAAGCATGTCACCTCTTTGAACGTAATTTGCTTGGGTCAAGAAAGCTTCCGGGCTCAAAACGTGGGATCAAGCAGTCACTTCAGCTGGACAATGGTTAAGACAGGATGGACCTCGCAAAATCGAAAATTTTAATTGCATTTAGTTAGCATTTGTAAGAGGCATAGGATTCAAACGAAGCTAATTTTTGGAGTGGTTAAAATTGCATTCAGAGGTTTTTGGCTAAAAGAGCATATGGGAGAGATTTACACCAAGATAGATTGAAATTGAAATTTCATTCATGCCAAATGTATTTACCTCATCAAAGCTAAAAAAATTGGAGTGCAAATAGAACATGTCTTGGTCAATGGATATTTAGTTCTTCAATGAGTAGAAACCGAACGATTCGGTTTCCACTCGGTAAAAATTCATGTTGACTGAAAATATGACAACCATGTACATTTTCACAGTTTTTTCATTTGGTACGGTACTTTTCGACGTTTCGGTGTAATTCTCGAGTACTTTTTTCGCGAACTTCTCACAATTCATTTATTATTTAAAATAGGAATGAAGGAAAAAATACCATTAATATAAGAATATCATCAAACCTTTAATAGGCTTTTTAATCATTCAAATATTTATTTGAAGGATTCCACCACGAAAGATATGTACCTCTTAGCTATGATTTGTTTCAATGAAAATACATTTTTGGACTTTTTTTACGCATAAAATATACTTTAAATGCATGGAGATACTAATTTATGAAACAACTATGCCAAACTTATGCTCCGGCAGTATAGATATTGCGGATAATTTGACTCAGATGAATGCTACATTACAAAATATCAAAATATTTCGAGTCAGTAACAATAAACATAGAAACACAAAAAAAAAAAACACTCACATGGGAAAATAAACTCGGTTTTCCGAGTTTATTTTCTTTTTTTGTGTTTCTATGTTTATTGATATTGACTCGAACTATTTATATTGCGTGCTACGTGCATCTCATTTTTCCAAAACAAAATATAAAAACATTCTGTGACAGCATCTAACCCTCTAAACATCCCGTTCCATTCAAAGATAGCTTAAATGTTTGGAGCATCGGGACAATTGAGTTTTAGGTGCACGTTTGAGGATGAGAAATAGTGTGAGGTGGAGAGTATGAAGCCCCTGAGGAGAAGAGAGATGCGAGGGAAACCTCTATCCTGGGGACAGGAAGGGGCTGGAGCAGGGGATTATTTCCCCCCCACGGGCAAATTGAGTGCAGAGCCAGCTTGTTTATGGGCGTGAGCGCTTCCCTGCTCCGTCAAAGAGAAGGCGTGGATTCGCTCGCAGGAAGGGCGGGTGCTGATGTCTGGGTGTCAACAGCTCCCACTATTGGGAAAGACGGCATGGCAGGAAAACGATTGCAAGGGTATAGGACTTGGAAAGCGCAGGGCTTATTTGTGAACGAGACAGTTTCACCAAGGTCGGAGCTATCAGCGATGTATTGACGGCATTGTAAAGATTTTTATTCAAAATGACTTATAAATTGGCTCGTTTGCCAATTTTATTTTATAATCTATTGTGATTGAGTTTTGAAAATAAAGAGACCTACTGTTTTCCATTTCTTCCATCCCTCTACTTCTAAAAAATAAAAACTGGTGGCCTTAGCCTTTTCAAAAATGAACAAATGATTACATTATTGAGTGAAGGCTATACTTAGTGGAATTTACGTACGTCATACATATCAAATGATTATTAAGTTCTACTGTACACATGAATTTATTATAACACTGTTGTTGGAATCGATCAGGGCAGTTGTAAAGCTGTGTGAAAAGCACAAAGCAGTTTCATTAATCAAACATGTTACAGAAGATGATGCTACGAACTCCTTCTGGGTGTGATATCGCCTCTCTACTACATCTTAACCTCGCGCATAGGCCTTTCACGGTTCGCAATTGTGTACGTTAACTCCTGAGAAATTCCTTTACTCATTTTAGATACATATTTATCCGCAATTCGCATTTTCTCATTTAATCTCCAACCTAATTATTCATTTCACTTGACCTTTTGTGTCCAAACGAACGACTACATTTTGATCCAAAACACTATGACATATTTGGCAGTAGCAAAGAAAAAACCCTCCGTGTTCCTGAAATCGGTTGATGCTCCACGGAAGCCTTTTTGTACTTTTGTTTTCTCCTACTAGAGAGCGATGGTAGCCCTGCAATGGACATTGTCAGCCGCAGGCAGCAGTTCGTAGCACGCCACTCACGCAGCAAGTTCGGGTTCGGGGGAGGGGGAATTGATATACACAGTGCGATGTTGGAGTTCTGTACCCTTGGCTAAGTGATATGAAAATCCTTATTGAGTAAAATATTATTTATTGGAAATGCCAAATTGTTATTGCTGCTCCGGCAAATTTTATTTTCAATTATCAAATGAAGTTTCATGTTTTCACCCTCATAAGTGCTCTATAATTTAAAATAAAACAAAAGATAGTTATTTTGATAACCTTGACCCCGAAAAAAATATCTCTGTAAGAACCTCCATCTTACCGTATCGAGTTCATTAAACGGAGAAATAAAATAGCTTTGATATACTGTAATTTGTTTTAAAATTAAATGAGCGGATGATGAGGTATTGGTCTTCAAACTCGGGAGGCAGAACTTTGCAGCGGATAGTAGACCCGACGTCACGGGATGCTCGGAGCCAAAGGATCAGTGGGACAGGGGACGAACCAGTGCAATCCAACACCCGGCATCCCAATCCCATTTGCTGCATGTGCTGTGTGAGAGGGTGTTTTGCGCCGAGTCCAGCAGTGGCGAACATAAAGACTACACCCTCCCACCCACTGGCAGCGCCGTGCTCCGAATCTTGAGCTGTCTGAACGAGACGAATGACATGGAACTGGCACCGCACTCACACAGCTTACGCGGTGGCTTTCTAGGATAGTGGTGCCGCGTGGTGGAGATCAAAAAGGATCTTGCATCAGTGTAGGGGAAAGAAAGCTTAGGAACAGTGCGTGTCTAGGTGGAGAATAGGGTGAAGGGGTGAAAGAAGTGTCGATGTGGAGTGGACTGTAAAAAAATATTTTCTGTATTCTATGAGGAAGTACCAATCCATGAAGCAAGTCTGGCCTTACTATAATTCACACTTAAACACAAGTTAGCCCACAATTTTTACCGAAAAAACTTCGCTACAATAATACAGTTTACAATACTTAGTTACAATTGGTAAACTAAAAGTTTACCAGTTAATTCCTATTTCCGAAATTGTCACCGGTATAAAATATAAATTATAAAACGGTAACATAAATTAGAAATTATATAGTAAGATATAATTACGAGTTCTAAAATTTATTTATTAAAGATGATTTTTTTTAATTTAAGCCCAAAAGTATCCATTGTAACAAATATTGCTACAATCGCTGCGCCAGTTTTCACAATTGCTTGTGATTCATAATTTAAGAATACTGTAACCGTGATCCTCCCCTAAAAATTATCAAAAATATGGCCAAAAAGGTACCAACTTGAGATACGAAAATAATGTAATGCATGGATATGGTTGCATGCAGCCAGCACTACGCAAATAAATGGATTGAAAGGACTAAAGTAAAAGACTTAGTCGTGAATTAAAGTATTATAAGTTCTTACATTAAAGAGTTAAGAAACCAACTAATATGAAAAATGCTAATAGCAAAGATTAAGAATCTCCGACGATCGGCCAGATTTAAAAAAGACTTAATAAAAAATATAAAAAATTACCGTTGATAGCAAAAAGAACAAAAGAAGGTAATGCGAGAAGACTACATGGGGGTTAGACAAACGTTAGCATGGGTTGTTAGAGAAGGCAAAAGGCAAAAAAGGGGTTTTCGAAGTGGTATAAAGAGAAAGGAGACCAACCCACGCATCGAGTGGAAAAAATGGAGGTAAAAAAAGACGGTAAGAGGGTTAGAATAAGATATAAGGGGCAGACTGGTGGATAAAGGAAGTTGGCTCTTTTGTATCGATTTCACCGTGCGTGGAGCCTAGTAATAAGTGTTTGAATCAATCACCTCAAGGAATTCAATTTTTTCTGGAATTTTTCCAAAGACCGTTGCGCGTTTTGCTAATTAATTTTCGATTATTTTTGCTACTTTTTTAGGCATTAAACGGGATAAGGAAATGCATAATTTTTTTCCTCATCCATAATACGTGTTGCAAAGATCAGGCACTATACTGACCTCAAATGACCTTAGGTAGAAATACACGATCAATTTTCTTTAAGTAATAAACACAAAGTTATTGAGTGAAGACACAATGGGGGTTAGACGAGCGTCAGCGTGGGTCGTTAAAGAAATCAAAAGACAAAAATTGAATTTTCGAAGTTGGATAGAGAGAAAAGAGACTATCCCACGCAGAAAGTGAATATGAATGAAGGTGAAAAGGAGAGGGAATGAGGGTTGAAAAGAGATAGAGGAAACGTATTGTGGCGGTTGAGGGAGCAGCTAAGGGTAGAGGTGAAGTTGGCTCTTTTCTATCGGTTTCACCCTGCCTAGAGCCCAGTAATATTAGTTTGAATCGATAAGGTTTGAATCAATTCCCTCAAGGAATCCAACTTATTCTGGTACTGTTCCAACAGAGCTGAACGTTTTACTAATTGAATTTCAAATTTTTTACTCTACTTTCTTAGGCATTAAACGGGATAAAAACATGTATTTTTTTATTTTGTCTTTATCCATAATTGTCTTTTTGCCAAGAGCAGGCGTCTTGTAGACTGCGAATGACCCTAAGAGGAAAGACATGAGCAATTTTCTTTAAATATTAAACACTAAGGCAATGAGGGAAGTCCAAATGGGGGTGATAAGAACGTCAGCGTGGGTTGTTAAAGAAATCAAAAGACGAAAGTGGAATTTTTGAATAGGATAAAGAGAAAAGAGACTATCCCATGCAGAAATAGGATATGAATGAAGGTAAAAATGGAGAGGGAGAGAGGGTTGGAAAAAGATACAACAGACGTATTGTGGCGGATGAAGGAGCAGGAGAGGGAAGAGTGAAGTTGGCTATTTTGTATCGGTTTCACCGTGCCTGGAGCCAAGTATTACCTGATTTTTTAAATCGATCAGGTTTAAATCAATCACCTCAAGGAATTGTTCCAACAACACTGCACGTTTTGCTAATTAACTTTTTTTTAATTACGCTGCTTTCTAAGGCATTAAACGGGATAAGGGCACGTATTTTTTTATTTTTGTCTTTATCCATAATGCTCTTCTTGCAAAGACCAGCCATTTTATTGATTGCGAATGGCCCTAAGTAAAAAGACACGAACAATTTTATTTATTTTATTAATAATCACCGATGCAATGAGGGAAGTCTAAATGGGGGTAAGACGAACGATAGTGCGGGTTGTTAAAAAAATTGGAGTACAAAAATGAGATTTTCGAAGTAGAATCGAGAGAATGGAGACTATCCCACACAGAAAAGGGAAATAAATGAAGCTAAATCAGAGAGGGGAAGAGGGTTGGAAAAAGATAGAAGAGACGGTTTGTGGCTGATGAAGGAGTAGCGGGGGGGGGGGGGGTAGAATGAAGTTGGCCCTTTTGTATCGGTTTCGCCGTGCGTGGAGCCCTGTTCTCTCTTGACGGACAGTAAGCGTGGGCATGTGGAAGCGTATTATCATTCATGATGTGGGAGTAAGACCTCGAAAAACAGAATTCTCTCCGATTCGGTGCGGAGCAAAACTGTGTTATTACTCAAGTAAAGGGGGTAAGGTTGGGAGGAGGAATACAGATAGAGCTGTTGTTCGTGCGTGTGTGGGCAGAACAATTGAATTCGGAAAAAACGCTCACGTCACTCCGAGAAAACGCTTTGTTCGTTTACCGTCTCCTGCCTTTTATCCCTCCTTTCACCCACTCTTACACATTTCATGGTGTAATTTTTATCGTGTTTCCAGGGTGCTGTTGCCGTATATTCCACCGCAATTTGCTGGCGTTCCTCTTGAGTTATTCTCCAGTTTATCTTATAAAATGTTTGCTGCTGAATAGCTTTGAGATAATTCTCAGCCCACACAGGTCAGTTTCTAAACGTTTCAATCAATCATCTCAAGCAATTGAACTTATCCTGAAATTTTTCCGAAGACCGATGAGAGTTTTACTAATTAAGTTTTCAGATTTGCAGCCACTTAGGCATTACATGGGATGAGAACATGTATTTTTTCATCAAACCTCTATCCTATATGCTCGTTTTGCAAATAACAGGTATCTATGTGTCTTAAATTGGCAATTAAAGAGAAAGACACGATCAATTTGATATAAGTCTTTAAAACTGGCATATAAATCTAATATCATTCCTAAATGAGATCCATGATGCTCCAAGATAGATAATATTATTTAATGATTTTTATGAACACGTACACAGGTAAACATTTAAGTATTATCTGTCGAATTTACTATCCTTAAGGCCGTTTTACACGGGGCACGGAATTGCGCAGGTTAGAGCTGCATTAATTTCTAAAATGGCGTGGAATTGCGCGAATGCATGAACGAAATTAGAGCAGGGGCTATTTTGCCGTCTCACATCCACGCATTCTCGCATGTATTCTAGCAATTCACCGCTTTACACGATGCAATTTTGATTGAGCCTTCGCACGTACGTCAGATAGCGCAATACCGTCTACCGTGTAAAACAGCCTTTACAATTTATTTCATCAATTTGGTAGGAAAACCTACATTCCTAGATTATTTGACAGATTGGTCTTAATTGAATTATTATGCATTTCAAACTCATTCAGTGCAAATAGTAACATATAGGTTGATATTATTTTAACATTAACGGTAGGTAGGATGAAACGGATTCAATGGATATCGAGAAATATAATAAGCTTCAAATGATTTCTTGCGGTCGTCGCGCTAGCTATGAATTAACGGCTCAATTTGCTCACAGGGATATTGCTCCCTTGGGAACAATTAACTATCCGCAGGAATTTTTCATGTACACACGATAAATATTTTATGAAATGGATCTTCATAGAGAGAAAAAATATATTTATCCAGTTGCTGACCTTCTGTAACTGGTGTACAATTCTCTCACCCGAGTTTGAAGAATAATCTCTCACAGACAGCTGGTTTAATTTTGAATTCGATTACATCTTATTAAAGCTCTTTTATTAATGCGTCGACTGAAAGCATACATTTCCTTCTTTTATTTGTTATAAAACCCCTATGCACTGATCAGATACCGAATTTCAGCACATTTATCTGGTTTTCGCAAGGATGCATCGTATTTACGGCTTTGAAGCATAATAACGGATAAGATATCACATTTTTCTTTTAATATGCAGTAACCTAAGGCTTTTGAAAAATTCGATTTAAATTTCATGTAATTACACTCATTATCATTGCAGTTATTGAAGAAAATTTAAGAACTAGTTTTTTACCAATCCACACACTAGACAAAATCGACGATCAGCTACGGCATACATATGGGAGATTTTCATGATGATACGTTCTGTCCATACATAGCCATAAATGCGATTCATTTTTGCGGGAACCAGCATAAAATGTTCAAATTCTGTTAGTGATGGCATAGTGACATTATTAAAACATTAAAATACTTTTCATAGCAAAGTGAAATGAGCCTTAATTTTTAATGCGCTCGATTTGAAAATAAATTGAGTATTCTTTGAGAAATTGATCTTCATCCTCGGATGACAGAGTTTTGCAACGGATAGTAATGCAGTTTACTGACTGACTCAGAATGATTTATGTGTTGGTGGTAGTCTCGCTTAATAAATATAGGAAATTCCCCGTGTATGATACTAAATAAGAAGCTAATAAGGTGAATGGCCTACTGTAGATTGATTAATTACTGATTAAATTAAATGTACATCATCAGTTCTTATAAACGTACCCACCACCAAGTAATCCATCACTCGTCATGATGTTGTAATGAGGCATAAAAGTAATTACTACGGGTGAGACGATGCTCTCGAATAAAGAGATGTGAAAATATGCAAAACAGAGGGTGTACTAAGATATCAGGGGAACATCAGAATCTACAGCAATATTCAAATTATAATGTAATCAAATAGCAAGTTGCTACTAATGACATATTTTAGCGATAAAATTGCTTTAATTAAGTAATGTTTGCCACACTCTATACATAACAATATTTGCTTCCGTTCCCCGAACTATTCCATTATGAGTAGCGGTATGATATTAAGGTTTCCTGTTATCAAACGAAGAGCTTATTTAGCTTATAAAATACAGGGTACGCAGAGGAAAAAAAATGTTGCCTCACTCGCACCATTCGTCAAACTTTTACTCGGAACTCTCTAGGAAGTTCCGCTTCGAGGAAACCTGTTTCAACCTTTCTTAATTTTTACACCCACTATAACCGTGTGCTCGCTATCAAGGAAAACGATTTATTTGCTCTGTTAATGTAGGACATTAAAAAGCAATATAAAAAGACGTCTATATCAAAGCATAAATGAAGTAAAGCCACTTTCACCGGAGTATTATTTTTTCATAAATGCACCGAAAACATTTTATCACTGAACATACAAGTAATCTAGTGCATAAATGGAGTTATAAATTGATGTCAGGGATGATTACATACTATTGAGTGCATCTGGATGTCAGTTACGAAAAATCAACTCATAATTTAAATTTTTTCGTCAAAAAAAATTTTGAAGGGTAGATTTTCCGCAGTGACAATAGCAAGTCTTGAAAAGCTTCTATACATACCTTCTGCAGTGCCTTGAGGCATCGTAAATGAAAGTGCTAAGGATAAACACATTTCCAGCTCAACTCACGGCGATGCACATCTAGGCGGTGCAACTATTAAGGTAGGTAGTAAGTTAATACGGATAGTGAATTTCAGGTCACCCAGTGCTTTAACTCTATGTCTGGTTTCCATAGGGGATTATAGAGCTCACCCAAGACTAAGCAAAATGGTGTTCATAACATTTAAAGAATGGGAGTAAGTTTCTTACCCTTAGCTAACTACCAGAAATCCCCAAGAATTTTATATGTAGGCATCAGAAAGACTGAAACGGTTTTGAACCGGTGAATCTATGGACAGCAGTCACAAGTTTTATCTACGACGCCAATATACTTCCAAAACTATAGATTTTGGTCACATTTACGTATTCTACCGGTTAAGATGAAATAAAATAAAGAATTTTCCAGCCTACCAGGCCTGTCTCCGTTTTCAACTCGGACTTATCTCTTTAATAATCTCAATAAGGACTACTACTTTCAGCATACCTACAAATCCTTTTTTCTTCTCATCCCTTCCTTGCTTTGAAGACATTGTTCTCTCCAACACAGTTTTTAACATTCCCTCCCCTCTCACAATAAAGTTCATCCTAAGATTCTCTCTTCCATACCTTATCAAGTAGGTGCCGCTCCTCACCCATCATGCGCAGCACTTCGTCGGTCCTCCTCTTTGTCTACTTCAAACTTAACATTTTTCTCCACGCCCACATGTTCAACGTAGCCAGTATTTTCTGCTCCTCCTTCCTAAGTGCTCATGTTTCCACAACTTACAGCGCTGTATTCCAGATCAAATTTTTTACTGGTCATTTCTTTAAACTCTTACATAACGTTCTTTTCATCATCTAAATAATCTAAAATAACCTCTCTTTAGCAAAACAATTTTCTTCCTGATGTTATAACTGCTGCATCAGTTTTCCTCTAGTGTACTGTCCAAATAATTTAACTGTCAAGTAAGTAAACACCGACTTTATCCACTAAAATATAATGATAATTTACCGTATTAACATTGCAGATACACGGTTGGCATCAGGCGGAAAAACATTAACTCACATTAAATGGTACGAGGTCATAGCGGCGGGGATACACCGCTAGAGGATATTACATATTATGGAGGAAGTTTTGGATGAAAATGACAGGGGAAGAGAGACAATTTTGCCTTGTAGAGCGGTAGAGGGTATTAAAAAAAAGTATTAAAAATGTCACGAATAACCCATTACATTTTCCAGCATATATCAATTACTTAATCTCTGAAACTGCTGCAAATGTAATTTCTGAGTTATAAAATAAGAATTTAGCATCGCCAATGAAGTGGATTTAAATGCATTTATTGGCCTATCGCAAAGGTTATAGTGAGGAAGGTGAGCTCAAAGTAATAGGTAAATTAGCGATTTAAACACCAATATACAACCGTGAAAACAGGTATGTAGTTTCATTATGCTCACCAAAGTGGATGAAATTTATACAAGAAGGGAATTTTACCATTCACAGGGTGTCGTCATACGATACCCAGTACTACCCGTGGCGACGGAATATGAGATGACGCCGTAAGAATGCAAGATGGAGCAGAGGGTGGGGGATATGGAGTGTATTGGACGATGAATAAAAGAGGAAGAGAGGCCGGCTAGAAGAAGATGTGAGGAGTTAAGTATCTTGGATGTTGAGAGGGCGGGCTAAAGTAGGCGGGACGGTCAAGGTGAGGGGATCTCTTGATTTATGGCTCTGCAAGCAAAGGTAGGGGTGAAAATGACGAGGATAAGGTTGCATCGGTGTAGAAGGAATGGGATGCATGGGGCACCTCCGACGAACTATACTTCGTCTTTTTCTACTGCACCCACACTGCTTTTTACACGATATTTTATTTAAAAGTGATAAGTTGTTCCAGGAAAATGTTTCTTCATATAAAAGATTAAAGTAAAAAAAAGGGTAGAATCAATTCCGGAGAATTTTTAACCACTAATACCCGCCAATATCTTAAACTATTTTAGCATGTAAATGCATAAAAATGTCTCTCTTCAAATAATTGAATACCTAGGAAATCATGGGCTAAACCAGTCACACCCATCAAAATATTTCTTCCCCTCTCTGCAACTCGTTGTTGTCGAGTTTATCTAACTAATGAAAGCAGTATTTCGAAGCGCAGGTTCCTCCTTAAGCGAGAGAAGGGAGCCTTAGGTAGAAAAGGCAGCCTTAGCTGAGATGAGCCAAGAGGATAAGCAGAGTTGCATTGGGCCTTTTTGGGTAATCTTGGAAGTATCGTTACCTAATGCACAATTAATAACCTGCTCTATTGTGAAAAGTAGAATGGGTTATTTCTTGGGCATGTATTTGTGCATTTGCGCATTGTGTGCATTAACAATGTGATGATTTGATGTTGAATATGGTTACGCATCCACTCGCTAGGGTAAATGCATCGTGTGAATGCGCATTTATTTCTGTTAGGTACTCTGCTCTTTGAGAATTAGATGGAGACACATTGTGATAATATTCTTATTCACGAGGGAAGCGGCTTTTTAAGGATAAAAAACGTGACAGTTGGAAAAGATGAGCAGATGGGACTTCGCTAAAGATCAGCTGTATGGTAAGAAAGGAGGTGATTTAACAAATAGTAGAAGAAAGGTCATATTGTGACCCCATGTACCAGAGAATGACGTGGTGAATAGGTCATTTCGTACTTGGAACAGATAAGGAGGGTGACAAGTGAACATTCAGGCACTGAGAGAAGTACCTTCAGTACAGGCAAAAGAGAGTGCTACATTTTATCAATCTTATGACTGTGTCACTGTGAATGAAATAATGTTACCAACCCAACCACTTAATTTACAGCATTGTCGGACCGTTAAAGCATTTATATTTTCAAGATTCTCCTCCGTAATGAAAAGGCAGGAAAGCGTTCGTACCCCGGTCAGAGCAAACGATATTTCATCCGTAAAATACTTGAGCTTCAAGTGCTCCTGCTGCGTAAAAGTATGCCATCGGTAGTGTGCCGTTATTTCTGTGAGTAAGAGAAAACTTTCCCATTCACACACCTTAGCAGTTGGTCCAGCTGAAGCGCAGATAGACTTCTTATTCCTATGCAGGAAAATCCATCAAAGTCTCATGGTTTGTCCTTTTTCCGGTGGCACCTGATAAATTGGTAACGCGGGCAATAAGAGCATAATGCGTGTTTTTGGATGTATCGGAAGAGGAATGCGCGGGTTTTTACGCGGGATTATGGCCAAAAGAACGGGTGTGAAGACGGGAAGTAGGAGAGTTTTTATCGGCTGAAATATGATACCTTGCCAAAAACTACGAAATCCAGTCAATTAAAATAGAAAAAAACGAATATTTGGCGAAAATACGCAATTTTAAAGGAATATTGCTGAAAATACGATAACAAATTTACTTATTACAAATATCATTTTAGTTTTCCTTGACTGTGGTAAACCTGATATTTTTTTGGTTGTTTCTTATATTCGCAAGATGTTTCTTAACCAAGAGAGCTCTGAGGAGTTTGATTATTATAAAAGCTTATTTTTCCTAATTATCGCTAAGTAATTCGCCTCTGCTAATAAATAAATTTAACCCTAGAAAGATGTCGCTAATTTTTTACGTATCGGGAATCGCAGGATGGAAAAACACCCCAATTTTCAAGGGCCTGTTTTTCGGCCTCAGTATGACTTCGGGGTTTCTATGACGGCTTATTTTTTTCTGTTGATCTTAAATCAAGGGAGCTAAATAGTTTTGGCTTTAAGTTCAAAGGGTTCGGGTAAATCAACCAAGAAGGGAAAAAAACGAGAAAAACCAGCAAAAATGACATTTTTCATTAAAATTACGTTATTATAACTCAGTGAGCTTTTGACAAAACTGGGTAAATTTAACGAGTTCCTAAATGGGAGACACTACGTTTTAAGATTATTTTAGTGGTCGTGGCCAATTCTCTAAATATGGCATTTATTTTGAGAAATCTAAGTGCGCAAATGGCAAAAACATGAAAAACCGATCCTTACGAGATGGTTAACTTTAATTTCAAAGATATCCCATAATTCATTGAGGATGAAGACACTTTGATTTTTTCAATTTATATAACCTGAATCGGGTCCGTAATCACGTATTTTCTAAAATGGTTTTCTAAATAAGCTGCATCAAAACCAACACATTATTTTAGGTCTCAAACATCCTGCATAAACCAGGGACTTTCGGAAAACTAAATAGCAAATGGCGACAAATATATAAGACCCTTCCAACCGTTTCATACGTTTATTCGATATACCGACGACGTCACCGCTCGCCGTGATCTACATTCGCAGCAGTTGCTTCCCATTCAATTTTTCTCTTCCACCTTTCCGTCACACACGCACGGGCATGTTTTGGGAGCGTCGCTACATAGACACCCGTATCCCCTGCGTTCGTTCACTTGCCATTTGAAGGCAGTGAAGGGCCGTCAAACGCTCCTGGTGTCCCTTCTCCGCCGCACAACATGTTTTTGCGTGATTCAGGCTTCGATGAATATACCAAAAACATATCCTTTGCTCTTCCAAACATAGTTAACTTTCCTCGTATGTGTATTTTCCGGCATACAAACTGAGAGGAATGTATTTTTATGCAAGTCAAGTTTCCTCTTATGCATGAAGATGAAAAACTTGTGAAGTTAAAATAGTGAAATGACTATCCGATGCATACCTTAACTTTTTTATCAAGGCAATTGCTAGTTGAATACGAATTGAAACCAAGTTTTATAAATTTGAAATAACTTATTATTGAGAACGAAGAAAAAACATGATGACCGAGGTTTGAACCAAAGATGGATATGAAAGTGCAATCGCAAAAACTAAGAAATAAAATAAAGCAATGAGCCAAATTTTAAATAAAATTTCAGTGGTAGATAAGTGAATGTACAGCATGCGCAAACGTAGTTTATATGTAGTCAAGCCACACTCATGGGTTTGATGTTATTTACTTTATGAAGTTTATTGAAACACTGAAATAACTGATATGTATTAAGAATAAGTTCCTGTCAGCGATGAACGTTTCTTTATTTAGTTTTATTAAATTTTAACTCTTGAACACCTACTCGTACTTCATATAAAATATTTGTCATGAAAAACTAGCTGTATTCGGCTTTGTGTAAAAATTGAATAATTTGAATATCAATTTCTTAAATTATTACATTACTGATATCTTACACCGATTGGACACTTTACACAAAAACGCATTGGATGGCTACTAAAAATCGAATTAATTTAAAACAAAGCATGTGGCACTCTATAAAAATGATAGCGTAGTTAATGTGATAATTTTGTCTTAGAGCAAGAATCGATCCGTCCCAGATAAAATACTTAAATATTGTTGTAGTACAAATCCTTATAAGGCAAGGAACGAGCACAAACACGGCATTTTAAATACTATGTTGAGTATTAGTAGTAGCACGTATAATCTTAAATTGGCCCTATCAGTTTCACTGTTGGACTTAAGTCTTTTACATTGGGTCGTTAATTCACACCCAAAGTTTCAATTAATTACAATAATACGTCGGATGCATGGGAATTTTAGCTTAATAAAATCTTCCTCATTAAGATCATCTCTTGAGTTCAAAGTAAGAAAACGCTCAATCCGAGATCCACCATTTATTAAAAGGTAATTTTAATAAAAATTAGTTTCATTTCCTAATTTAATAAGGGACACGAAATAGATACACCGGATTATCTTCTAAACGCTCCATGCCGGCAGCCACAAGATTCTACGTAAAAATATTGTAACTAGAAGAGCTACATAGCGAAAATTATGCATAGCGAATAGATGAATTTATGGCATATTTAGATTCAGAGAGAACAAGAAATCAATAAATAAAATGTCAAATCTCAGAAATCTCTATTGTTCAACAAGAAGACTAGGAATGTGAAACTTAAAACTAGAAACCACGTGATAGAAATGGCCTAAATATATAATAGCAATGGCCCAATGGAAAACGATTTAAAATTGAGTTACGAGACTTGACTCGGAAAAGATAAAAAACGACAAAGCGAGTTTATAAAAACGATATAATACAGTTTATATTTTTATGGACGTTTTTCCTGTGTGAATCAGGCACATGTGCTTAACTCACGAAAATCCTCTTTAATGTAACCGTCTAGCAAGTTGTAGAGGACTCCTTTGTCCGCCCCAGGGAAACAGGATTTTCGGGAGAAGACAAGAGAATCGCAGTGCAGCTGTGTAGCGGTACACAACATCTATGTGTTGCGACGCGAGAGAAGAAAACAGGAAGTTTGGTAGACGGGGAACCTCGCGCACTTCGATGTAAAGCTGTTTCGTTTTTGCCACGAGCAAACATGCATGAGTGCTCATCTCATCCCTCTGCTCCTCCGTGCATTTGCTTGTTTGCTTATGCTGGCAAAGCAACGACAAAGGGACAAAAAAAGCCGCCCTGCCTCAAAACAGCAACTGGTTGTGCCCCACGCCTTAGTCCCACGAAGAAGTTGCGAAATTATGCCCTGGTAAGCGCCGCTGCCACCACTCCAATTGTCAGATTAAATTTGCTCATTCTCTACCACAATAAATATGGTTTTTATAAATAACACCGCGGTATTTTCTATACCTGGATAGGCATACTGTCTATATCTATAGCATGATGTAACCTCCAATACGCAGACCTGATACATTTACGCTCCATATTTATCTTTCAAGATACCTACTTTGACACCTCCAAAAGGAAAAAAAAACGATACTACCCGATATATTTCGGTATTTTGAAATACAATTTATGATTGATAAATTCTTTTTTAAATAAAATTTTGAATATGGCGTGATCATACACGACAATGCCATTCATCTTAAATCGTGCAAACAATCGAAGATAAATTTTTTCGCCGTTTCCAATGGAGTTAAATAGGTGAATACAATTCCAATGACTAGCTGATTCAATTCATAAATATTGTACCCAAACAGATCTCTTCATACCAGGAAGAATTTGAATTTCATTTAAATATCATTTGAACTGCATTATTTTCCTTTTATGAATACCAGGAGATGCGTAATAAAATCTGCGTTGATATTTTAGCCGGAAATCGTGAAAAAAATATGAATAAATGGATTTGAATTAAAATTCACGTTACAATCAGTGCCAAAATTTGAGATATTACGGGTATATTTTTTTTAATATTCGCATATTTTTTCATACAAAATAGTACGCCAGGTAAAATATATAAAAATTAATGAATGACAATCAGTTTCGTACATCAGTCATAGGAAATGAGCACAAATCTTAATCTATTCGCAATCTCCTGCAGAGTACAATCCATATTCCAATGGTGAGGATATTACAGCTCAAGAAGGTACTGGGAAGTTTTAAACTAGCGATTCTAAGCGTAATTTCGCGAAAGCAGCAATCCACAGCAGCATGCTGTACTGCCGTAGTTGGAGAGAAGGCGTTCAAAGGTAGGTGGTAAACACTACTCATCTGCGTCTTTTTGTATTTGCGTGTTAGCTCACGCTGCAATGCAACGAGGACCAGGTGGAAAAAATATGAGACTCCGAACCGTGATCTATCCCAAAGACTGCTCCTACAAACATTGCTCCAGCATGCAAATTCTAACTCGCACCACTACCAAAAAGTCTATTTTGTACCTTTGTGAAGTAAAAGCTTCCACAGATAAATATTTCAAAATAAAACTGAAGACTGTATGACAATTCCACCGATGCTGCTTTTATGAAATACATATTAATTTCCAATAAAACTATAAATAATACATAACGTAGGACTTTTTTATTCGAAATAGTATTCAATATGAACATATTCATAACTACTTAACACCTAGTACCACATCTGCTCTGAAAATGTTCAAATATTAAAATATTATGTGATGATTTATTTTTTTCAAATTAAGTTTAATTTTTAAAAATTATTTTATTAAATTACGCAATAATGTAAAGTCCCAAGTAACGAATAACTAAAATGCAAGCTTGCTTTTAAACGTGATAAACGGCTGGTTTTTTATCCATACACGTAAAAAATTATTACCCATTTATTCTGTGACGCTAAGTCACTCAAATTCTTACATGCCTACTCTCTCCATACTTTCCAAATGCGTTTCATTGCATTGCACTATATATTACTAAATTATTCTTTGTATTTTTATTGAGTTAAGGGTAAGCACTCACCCTTCAACAGCTTTGTGACCCATCGCTTTCCTGGCACATGTTTTTAGTCGATCATACGAATAACGGGCCAAAAAAGATACGCAATATAGGAATGCATGAGATAGAAGAAGGGCGTCCCCTTCACCACCCTATTTATTGTTGCCCCATCCTGCTTTCCCACCTCCAAATTGCTCTACTTCGCTGCATGCGATGCCGTTATCGCTATCCTCCCGTGACATTGGAGTGACGTCTTCTATCGCGGACTTCGCTGCTCGTTTGTTTGCTCGCCAAAATGAGTCATTCCCGGGATAAATCCTCCGGATGAAACATTCCCATGGAATTACGTTCTGCGATGCGGGTTACAAAATAAACTATTCCGCATAAAAAGTTTAACGCACAAGTGCTTTACTTGAGATAAAGAAGCTCTGAAGTATACCCCCGACATTTCTCTTCTGCTCCAGCAATCACCACTTGCTCCCACACCTCATCTTGATGTGTTTTTGCATGCTAAAATGCTATATCTCGCGGACGTCTTTTCCTTTTTGTTTCACTTCCGAGAGCCGAGAGTTGAGTTCTCTGCTCATCTGGGACTCAAACTCACCGTAATATCTACTTTTTTTTAATTTTTCTGTGCGATAGTAATGCATTCAAAAATATTGCCTACTCATGTGCTTCCTCTCTGAAAACTGGATTGATAGTGGTAGAAAAACATATGCTTTTAAAATTATTATCTCACGAGAAGGATCTGATTCTTTCCTGTCGATCGGTCTCTGTGCATATCCATCGGGTTTCCTATTGCGTTAGGCACTCCATTTCTTGCCCATCTTCATATAATTTTCAAGTATTTTATCGAAACGTCGACAAAATGGATTGCCGAACCCGATGGGAAGCCTGGGAGGCATTTAAAACTATGCTCTTACGAAAACCAAATTTGATAACTTTCACCAAATTTGGATGCCTTCCATTTCGGTAAATATGCAGGCCTCGTTGGCGGCGGGGTAACGTCTTCGCCTGCCAAACAAGAGGTCGCGGGTTCGAGTCCCGACTGGGTTTGATTCCCCAATTCAAGGCATGGTTATTCGTGTACATTTACTTGTTATACATCGTTGTACTCGTGTACATCGTTGAATATTCCGGTGTAAAATGGCCAAGTAGAGCTGAATCTGGTGGTTTCAGAATAAAATGAAAATAAATAAAAATAAAATATCTTTTTTATATACAGGTAATCTTTTATCCAAAAGATAGGCCTACCAGTTCATCACTTAAAATTCATACGCTGAACGATTAAATAACATGCATAGATAGTTGATAAAGGCTAATTTGACGGAATTATAACATAGAAATACATTTAAAGCCGCAACCAATATCCCTTGTATACTATAATGCCTCCTTAAGACCGCTTTCAATACGCAAGATATTACAAAATGTGATATACAAAAGATGTTACAAAAAAATTAGAAATTACAAAAAAATCGATTTTAAAGAGGAAATTATTATTTTTTGAAATTATCAACAGCTCTAAATTTATAAAGGCATTAAATAACATATTCAAGAGCTTGATAAATACCCTCCTCATTTCAATCATGCGCCATTCAGTTTATTTGACACGCTAAAAACGCGGATGAAATTTTCAGAAAATCTTGCTCATGCGATAAATAGGTACTTGACGAGGAAAATTCCAAAACTCAAGGAAAACAGCGAATGTGTTTCCTCACGTGCTATAAAAAAAAGCTTCCTACTCACATCTAGGAACTTTAAATTATTTTTCCCAGAAAAAGTCCGTTACCAGGAAAAACTGTCAAAACGAAACAGGTTTGTGATGTTTAAATTTCTAAGAAGCCTTAACGTTTGCATTAGTTAGACAGCACTCAACTAGGAAGGATTATAAACATGCCGGCATCATTGTGGTAACATGGAAAATCCATTACCTAAATACTCTAGGTTACAATGAAATGGATGCAATAACGCATAAGCCAAAAAATATGGCACATTTATTATCTGTTAATAGAGCATTCCATGAAGTTTTGTATTAGAGGCATATAAGTATGTACTTCTTATAGGATATTGTTAACAATTTTGCATGCTATTATTAACGAAATTGGACATTTTATGGACATTTTCACCAAACTTCTCATTTTATACATTGTTTCCAAGCATGTTTAATATATGTTTAAGAATATTTAATACTTGATTCCTTATAAACTTAGTTTTCTTGAATAACCACATTTTTACGTAAAATCTGATGGGATTCTGTATACTTGGGTGCAATGATTACTACTATAAAAAAACTTGAATTCTTTTTTACCATCATAAGCACTTGTTGACATATTAATTAAGATCTTTTTTTAATTTTGTACCACTAATTTTGCTAACGTTTTATATCAGTATTGCTATACCTTTTATACAGTACCCCATTACATTTCCTTACTATTCTTTAATGAAAGTTTCTTCTATCGCACATAAAGAAATTCATAATGGATATTTACATAATATATTTCTTAGGTTAAAAATACATGACTGCAAACATTACTATAGTTTATTATTAGAAGCGCAAAAACAAGAAATAAATTCCAGAGAAGAAAAAAGACGATCAATGAAATAAGAGAGCAAACAATGTACTTGTGGGCGATAGGCAAAACTGCTATCTCACGTTAATGATTAAGTGAATTGACGTCAATATCATTGCGTCAAACTATACATTGTATTGACGCAAGTAAAAGTTATACATTGTATAACTTTTACTTGCGTCATTTTTTTCGTATAATGCGGGAATCAAGGTGTGGTAGTCAAAAGTTTAAGACTATATCTCCATCCATCATATTTCTACAAGAAATGTCTACATGCGTATGCATAAGTATTATATTTAAGAATGTTTTTTGTCACTATTAGAATCACAAATTACAATTAATATCACATGACTACATTTAGGCAAATCCTGATTATAAGTACGGCTCATAATCAACAATACATTATCATAAAATATGAAAGCTTATAGGACACCACGCAAAAAATACCAGAATGAGCTCGTCCAATAAATTTATTTAATTATCTATAATGCTAGAGTTTTAAAATACATACAACCGCTTTTACCCTTTTTCCTCGCCACCGCTTCTTTCTGAAGCTATTCGTAATGAAATATCACCGACCGTAAACCATTAGCACATTATTTGATGGCGTCACGAACTCATGACAAGCGGGTCACTGCTTCTTACCGGCTAAGCTAAACATTATTTCATGCAGAACTTCATCTCTGGTGTGTATAAAGAAACACTAATATCTCGAGGAATAGAGCAGGGTTCATGCATCAGGAGAAATCAGGAAATTAGGAAAAAATGGGTTAAAATTAAGAATATTTGGAAAAAAAAGACTTGCGGTGTCTCTAGTCTCTAGTCACTTTCAAAAGTTTCAGGACAAAGTTTGTGACGCCAATTCTGCTTCTCGAGGAATTTTAGTTTTTTTACTCTTTTTAGGAGTTTTACAACTTTTATGGGATTAATTATTGTGAAAAGTATATAAAGCTGTTGCAGCAAACTTAAAATGATTTGAATTAAATAAACAAATACAAAACGAGTGAACAACCTGAAAAAATTTGGATCTCCCAATCACGACCACTGCAGTCGCACGTTTACTCCAGTAAACCACCACATCTGCTTGCAGTACAGATGTTATAATACGTAAAATACAAACCAGCAGTGAAAATCGGGGCAAACACGCAGTAAATTCACACGATATATTCATTAAATCCGACATAAATCGAAACAGAATGATGAATTTGCAATTAACATCACACTTTGAGCGCATATATCTTCACCCACAAACAAAATATTTTCGGTGGGTAACCATGGTAAATAAAAAGAGTAAGGGAAACTAAATTTCCTCGAGAAGTGGCACCACCAACTTTGTCCTAAAACTTTTGAAAGTGACTCTACATTATGAAATAGTTACTCGAAACTACCTTGAATTCTGTCTCAGGGATAGACATTATTTAAGAACTGCGATGTTTGAAGACCTATCATGTTTTCTGGCATTGAATCTTGTGCATATACATCATCATAGAACGCATTTAGAAATTTGAACTGTATCCATATAAAAACCTTCACGTCGAAGACTAAATCTCAAATTTTCTAGCAGATTTTATAATATGACATCATTGAAAGGAGTCAAATTGAAAAAACCACATTTGGTTGTCATAATTTCGACTTCGAAACTAAAAATGGACTGGCAATAAAAATATATGGTATCCGTATATTTCTTAACTTTTCGGACTTCATGATGGGCCTTGCGTGGTGCATAGCCGTTCGCACCCTCACAGGTAGCCGCAATTCCCACCCTCAATAAACCGAGCAACTGAACGAGTGAATAACAAAAGAACATAATGACTCCAACAACATACGGAATTTGGGCGGTTATTGTTGGGCTTTCTTAACTTTAAACTTATGTAAGAATGGCAATGAGAGGTGAGATTTTAATCGTTCTTAACACTTTCACTGCTGGTCAGTTGGATGTGCAACGCGTTTTATGCAACCCACAACACAAACAATTTTCTCGCTCTTAACTAGCATACCCAGCCACTTACCCAAGTATATGAATAAATTGCCTTTTCAAGACTCAATGAACGACCGAATTGTTCATATCACAAAGGAAAAGATCCAACGTCCGATAATGAGGTTAAATCAATGCAACTCGACTTTTCTTTTCTTTTAAAAAAATCATTCCTTGACCAGATATAATCTAATGTTCAGGTAAGCTATAACCCCCAGTAAACAAAAGTTTTCAACCGCCTTTCTTTACTGAGTCTTCAGAGAAAGAAAACCTGGGCAAAGTACACCACGTCTTCTTCTTATTTTCTCGGCGAAGAAGAGGAAGATGAAAAAGTGTCTTGCGTCCACCTTATGCAAACACCGTCTGTTGGCAGGAGAACTGTTTACTAGCCAAATAGTGACGGCAAGCGAAGTTCGGGAGGGTAAAGAGATGGGAGGTTTCATTATCGCCTCGAAGTCCTCCCTCCTACATTCCCCTCTCCCACGAAAAGGATCCAAGGGAGAGGAGTGGAAACTGCTACCTACCGCTAGGAGGCAATAATAAACGGTTTCGTGAGAAAATTTTGGGGACTACCCGCCGACCATAAAGATGTAGAAAAAAGAAAGATTAAGGTATAGTTCTGGGACTTGTCACGGTGAAATATTTAGTCACCCACAACGCACAAATTGCGCGCAAGTTCCACGGAGAAAAAAATCATTCGCCTCGCCCGGGATTCGAACCTGGATCACCCGATTTTCAGTCGAGTGCTATAGGCAATTAACCTTTCTTCAGGCGCAATATTGGAATTCCTGAGTTCAGGCGTTCCAATTCAGGCAGAAGTTCCACGAAGAAAAAAAATCATTCGCCTTGACCGGGATTCGAAACCGCATCTCCCGATTTCCAGTCGAGGGTTTTAGGCAGTTAACATTTCGTCAGGCGCAATTTTTCTGTCAGGCAAAGTTGTGAAAAAACATTAATAACGCCTAGCATGGCTATGTGGAACACATCTAAAGTTAAAGCCACCATTATTAGTGTGCTCGAACACTTACATGATATCTTTCATACAATGCATATACCCCTTCACATGTCGTCATACGTCCCCAGACCGATTCAGTAGGTGGTGATTTAACCTGCTCTTTGTGCTAAAAATTATTATTTTATGCAATGTACCCATTTTAGCATGTGAATTCTATAGATAGGTGATTTTTATTTTGCAATCTCATTTATCTAATAATACTTTCATATCGCTATATTTTGCCATTATTTTGCTTAATTATGCTGAATGATCCGCCACTGATCTGTCGGCATAAATGTGAAAAGCAAAAGACTGCATACAGCGTGTCAAAACAACAAGATAGTATAAAGTCTGTGCCGTCTAGTGGCACGGAGGAATGAAAAAAATCTTGTGCTGTGCCTGTCTGATTAATTGCGCCGTCGAACAACAACGTAAATTGCGCCGTAAACAAACAACGTCGAACGAAAGATTTTCCCCAACGACTCTGTCCAATCACTAATTGAGCCCCCGTGAACTCAGTATTTTTCACTCGAGACATAAAATCACGTTTTTTTAACGCACAGTGGGAGGGAATTCATTCCAGAAACAATAGAAGCATTACCTAGCGGAGAGCTACGCCGCGAAGAAACATGTAAACTCTATAATATCCTCCTCGGATCAACGCCGACCCGTGTATGAGAAGGGAAAAATTACTAAAAACAAAAAAGAATGCCACTTATTTCTCTGAATTGATCAATTAATCATTTCTTTTACCTCAGCAGTGGACAGCGCATGCAGAAGAATATGAATCGATTCTGGAAAAAAATACGCGTAATTGAAGGAGCAGGACGAGGTTTTTTTCCAATGGAATCTCCCTGTTTCAATACCACTACACGTATATGTGCACGTACACGACTCCTCTTCACTCACATATCCACATACCCTGTGCGAGCATTCTGTACCGCTTGAAGCCATTAACAGCACCTGCGAGACCTGTCTAGCTTCCCCACTCATACACCCGTCGGAAATCAGACTAACCTACGCCAAACCTCTATCCAAAATTCACGCTTCCATCCATGCCTGAGTGTCCATCCAACGAATATTACAAGAGAAATTACATTAATTAAAAGTTACTGAGAACTTTCCACAGATAGTTTAATTTCACCACTGATTTGAATGCATTTTGTATTGAGCTAAAGGCTACTGGAAAATGTCCATTCATGAAATAATCTCCCGATCGGTATATTATATCACAGTAATGAAATCGGTCGTGATATTAAAATATAAGTGATAAATTGGCGGTGACTTTTAATCTAATTTTCAATATACTAGAATACTACAAAATTAAACAGGAAAAGGTTATCTTTAAAATGAGAGGATTCTTCAAATGGCAACTAGAAACATCACCGTGCCTTGCCAATGAGCATTTAAATAAGTTTTAAAAAATTCGCCACCCGCGAAGTAGTTTCAAAAATAAAAAGATCCAACCTAGAGATTTTTCCGTTTTCTTTCCTACTTTTAAATTTGTACTCGACAAAAAATCGACAGCCGAAATCCTTTTACAGATAAGTTGATTACGTCAGAAACTCATATCTAGCACGGCCCCGCGTCTCGTGTTTTTATACTTTAAAATGGTTCCCTTAATGAAAAGTTCTTCTTGAAAAAAAATCAGCAGATATCTAATAACTATATAAGCTCACGAAAGGTGTGCTGCTTTCGTGTTAGTTCACTTTAATCTTAACGCTAGAACCGCTGAACTTTCCAACCCCACCAAAACCGCGGCATGGGAATTTTTTGTCCCATTGACAAAATACGTTGATCCTGTCATGTTTAAGTATGATTGACGGCTTTTGTGGTTTGTGTGAACAAAACACGTGTTTAGGTGATGTTTAAAACGTTTTATTAAGTATAACTAGGAATACAGAAAACTTATTTTGACAGCATAAGTGTTGTTTGTCAAGAGGGGCGCAGCGCCGGGCAGAGGTGACGCGGCCGGCGCTGCGTGAGTCGGCGGCCGGCGCAGTGCACAGATTATTCCCTTCTGCGCTTCTAACTGGCAGAATAACGGTATCTGTGCATCGAACCCCTTCGTAATAAACTGTTATTATGCTAAATACAAAATAAGTGTACAAAAAAAACTGAAATTGTATGTTTTCCCCATATGGGACAAAAAAGTCCCATCCCGCGGTTCTAGGTAAATCGTCGTTTTTCTCGCGAACCAAACATCCTACAATATTTTACATAAAACCATTCGATAGAGCATAAAAAATGAGTAAAAGTCAGTAAATTTCAAAGGGATCAAACCACTAGTACATGAATGGCAAACATTTGCAAAGGTCGATGGGACAAAAACGTCCCGTCCGCGGTTCTAGTGTTAAGAGGAAATAAAAGGGGGCTGCATAAAGGAGGCCCAATTCTATCTCACGGAAGGCTGATTTATGTTGTCACTTCAGTCGAATTTTAATCAGTTTTCAAAAATTTCCACCGCGTGGTGACATGTGCAATGCGATCCTTTCCAATATTTTAGATTATAACGTTTATAATGGCGAGGAATAGCATTAAAAAGTGATGACTTTGACCGATGAGGTCAACATGTGTATAAATTTTGGGTAATACCCCTAATTATGCCTTATTTCCCCGTGAAACACGGATCACTTTGTCCGTCAGCGACACGATTCGTGACTTTTGTAAACTAAACCCATTTAAATGTTCAGTCGGCGATAACACATTTAGAAGCCGACTTAAGGATCCTCTTTTGTAGTATTTATGAGGGGATTAGTGAACAAGGATGACTTTTGCCCATTGTAACTTATCTTTCCCTTTCATTTACCAAATTATCTTGCTGAGCAACTATTTCAGGCCGGAGTAAAACACCCTATTGGGTTATCCATGGCAGAGCTATGAGAATATGAGAGTGAATCCCATTCCCTCATGGAAAATTGGATTTGATATGTTTCGCTAACGAATTGGATATCTTTAAAAAATTGAAGTTTAGCTAATAATATATCATCACATTCATTTTTGATGAATTGATAGTGATCGAATGGATTAATGCTTTTACTTCGCGAAAAGAATTTTGTTGACAAATACGGTAACCGTTGATCTAGTAGCTCATGAATCACCTCTCTCGCCTTTTGTTTTTTCCCAATGAATAGGGTATGCCAACAACGCTCTAATTCATTAACTGATTAGATCGACGTGAACTTACTTCTGAAGTCCCAAATTTTCACGCCATTAATGCAAGTTTATTCGAAGGCATAGTGGTCTAGTTCTCTAGACTATTAGTTTCTTATTCTTCCCTGGGAGATGCCTCTTACTAGCCTACAATAAAATTAGTTACAGAGAGATTTCTATGTAATAAAATAAGCTTTCTGGGCGAGTGTAAACAGCTACAGGAAATTTATTACCCTCCACTACCACAGGTACGTCAATGTAGCAGCACAAAGCGAGCCCTTTCAGCACACATAAAACGAACCTTCGACCTTAATATGCTGGGTGACTGACTTAATGTGCATATAATTTTTTTATGAGACTAAAGCATTCATTGCGGATATTATGGCCATTTGGAAAAACAATGAAGCAAATTTATTCATAACAATGCACGTAAATTACGATGGATGGAGAGGATAATCCGAGTTATGCATTTCCGTCAAATAAATTCCGAAATGCGGGACTGGAAAACATTTGCTTCGACACACTCACGTTTGCATTTTGTGTGAGAACGAGTGAGTCCATACATGCTTTATCCATTAACTGGGCTTTCCGTTTGACCACAAAAAAAGAGATAAAAACTCAGTGATGGCGCGTTGGACGAATAGATGCGGAAGCTAGTACTCATATAGAGATGAAGTGTAGGGGCAGTAGAAAATAATGTCTCAATGGTAGGTACTTAGTTATTTATGAAATTACTCCACCAGTGAAGGTAACATGATAAAACAAAATGAATTTTTCATGGCATATTTCGTTCTTGATGCATCTATATAACCCTGAGCCCGTGCGCGTGACTGCGTATAAAGTTACTTGTTCTATGCAGTGCTTTGAAAAACGTCCGTCGCGGAATAGCAATAAGGCATGGTTTATTCCTCCGACAATGGCTTAGTAAGCACGACCCCCATTTCCTGCGCACAATATGGACACAGACATCAACAGCATGTTCGGCTGGCCCAGTCACACATTCTCCTAAAAATAATATGGCTTGATGCTTGCCGGCCTTAGTGGCGGCGGGGTAACGTCCTCGCCTGCCAAACAAAAAAGGTCGCGGGTTCGAGTCCCGCCTGGGTATATTTCTGCTGTCCAGGGCATGGTTGTTCGTGTATGCTTAATTGTTAAATTTGTTGAATACCCCGATATAAAATGGCCAATATGAGCTGTATTCGGTGGTTTGAGAAGGAAATTTAAAAAAATTTAAAAAAAAATAAGTAATTGGCATTCCTGACCGTCAATCGTGACATCTGGGTTCGAGCTCCCATCAAACGAAATGATTTTTCGTGGCGAATTTCATAGTTTATTTGTGTTTACCTACTGTAACGTTTGATAATTATGTGCATAATTAATTCATTATGTTACTGATTTAATGTTCATGTTTAATTTGATGTTTTTGTGTAATAAATACTGATGGAATGTTGCCATGGAGATGTAGAGAGAGGAGAGGGATAGTTGTTGAGAAGGAAGTGATTAAAATAATAGCTTTAAGGTGGGAGACAGGAAAAAATTGTAATTTGAAAAAAATCAAGTAGTATTTAGTAGTAAAAATTGCTTAATGTTACAATACCCTTTCATTATACGCTAAACCCTATTCTTTCCTTTCTCTCCCTCGATTAACCAATTTTATTCCCTTTAAGACTGTTTCCTCCCCGCTCAGTTCGATATATTATTATTATAATCGATTATGATTATTCGATATATCTTCACGCTCTGTCTCTTCCGTGCCCGATCTAGAAGCTTTCGCTTCTCACCCACCATATCAAGCACTTCATCGTCCCTCCTCCTATCCATCTTCTACTTCATTTCCATTCCTCAACTTACCCAGGCTTAGAAGGCCTCCAGTCCTTACTCGCACTTATTTCTTTGTGTACATGTTTCGGCATGGTAAATCGCCTCACACCAGATGAGAATCTTCAACATTTTCTAATTACTCTTTCATAGCAGATGGTGAAAATTCACCGGAAATTATGCATGAAGTTTTCAGATATGGGAATTCAATGCCTAAAAACTCTTATTAGTAGGTAAACTTGACGTGATCACAATGATAAAGAATTCTATTGTCGATTGTTACATATTTAGAGACCACTCAAGAGCGCTCAAGCAATAAAAATGGTAAATTTATCCTACTTCCTAACGCATATTTAACGGTTAAAATGAAAAACAATTGATATTCTAAAAAAAATATAATCCCTAATTATTGTGGAGACCAAAAGTTACCAAAGAAATTCGACTGCTCACAGATAATTATCTGTTGATAGTGAATTAGGTTTATAAACCAAATAAAATATTACACATATAGCTGCCATTGGAACGGAAAATAAAATACAAACGAAAAAATTACCACAGGATATTAACAATGGAGTTAAAAATGATTTTTTTTGCAGCCTTGGTGGGAAATGGCATGATTGAGGAAAATATAGTCCTATATAATGCATGTATTTTCCTGGTTCCAAAATTGTCCCCAAGCTATGTACATCTAGGGTCAATGTTCCACCCCTCCAATCCCATTGCTTTTCGCCCGCGCTTTAATGTGTAATATCCCCTCAACAGTACCCAAGAAGTTGGTATCGCCAACTCTAGCGGCGCGGCGGAAATAGGAACAAACGGAGAGCGCCTTTATCGGTTGCCGGATGACCTCGCGCCATGTCGTCATTAATTTGGCTCGCGCCCCAGACTCTCATGCTCCGCTGCCTCGGGCAAAAAGTATACCACCTGCTCACAGCATGGAAGGGCTCTTTTCACTGAGAATATTCCACTCTACGATGTCCAGCTATGTTCTATGGGTAAACCCGCGTCACAGTTTAAAAAAATACGTAGCAAAAATTTCGTCTCCGCAGCTGGAGACTTCCTCAGACTAATTGCGCTCCATATTGCGGGTCATTTTTTAAGTCCTTATGTGGGCGTGGCAAAGAAAAAGGTAAGAGTGGAGCAGGGGCGGTTTGGCCAGGTTGTCTGGTCGGCGATCGCCGAGGGCCCCGAATATAGGGGTCCCCCCACAACGCTCGCGTCTGTCTTGAAGTGTATTTATGTGCAAGGTGCTTCAAAAAATGAATAAGATTCCCAATACCAAAGTTTTTTGTTATTATTAAATACTGCGTTTTCATTTTTAGATTTATTTACAAAATACTAAGTGATAAAATATTATACAAAAAATAAATAAAATAGAGATAGATTGAAGTGAACCAGGCGCTTATTTGAAAGGGCTATTGGAAGAGTTCATTTAGAGATTTTTCAGATTACAGTGCAATCGCATGGAACAAATTCGCTTGATAGTCAATATAACCAAAAGACATTATTAGAGTTTACAAGCTGTGAGATATTATTTTTTCATAACTTTTATCTAGTTTTTAAGAGCCAGAATAGCGTCAAAATCAATTTCCAGGCATCCAATTTCTTAAAATTTTTCGGGGGGGCCACCAAGATGAGGAGGACTCCATAATGAGTCCCAGCAGAGGACCCCCAGTCACCCCAGACCACCCGTGGAGTGGAGGTTTTTCGATGTTTCCGTAAGAAAGTAAATGGTAGACAGGTTCACCTAATCGAATATGAAGTAAAAACTGACATCTGAAGCCTCTGAAGAAGAAAAAAAACCTCTGAAGAAGTAAAAATATTAACATGTTATAACCAATTTCATTAACATCATGAGGTTTCTATTAGCGAAGATGAAACTTAGTTTTACGAATGTTCCTCGGTTGTACCGCAAAGAATATCCGTGGACAACATAGAACAACAAAACAAAACGAAACTACACAAAAGAAACACACAATGAACAACGCGAAAGTTCTTACCAATTGACATTCTAGAACGCTTCTTCGAATTGAACCCTTCCACATAATCTTGCCTATTTCCAAAGTCAGAGGAGTTCCACACATATCCAAACAAAACCTTCGATATTTAGGGCATAAAATTGTTTCAGACTTGTTTTGTGGAATTTCGCTAAATCCATGATGAAGAACACGGTAATCCACACTTTTTATTTCAACACACAACAACCTACCATAGCTTTCCAACACGTGAAAACCCTGGCCATAGAGTTTATGACCCTGGCCTACACTCACGCTCCACATTGTGTATATTTACTGTTACCGGCCTTCATTCATGTGTTCACCCAAACTGTTTCCCCCTCCCACTCCACTAACACCAATTCCATATGCCCCCACCTCCTACCCACCTGGGTATAAATACTGAGAGGGTGTTGCTTGTATTGAAAATGACACGATGTGTTGAAACCATGGTCGGTTTTTGAGTGTGGAAATTACAATTTGTGTTCTTCATCTCCCATGCAAACACGTTCCATGATGCTATAATAATCATAAGGAGACCAGAAAACCTAAGAAATGAGGGGATATTAAAAAATCAAAGATGCATTGCCTTTTAATATCCTGGGTCCAACATGTGACGTGGTTTGATGCCTAAGTGACGTTTTCATCTACAAATGGCATCAATATCGGCAGATATCAAGCATTTTTAGAGGCTGCATGTAGCCTCATTAGTTAAATATTGTGACATACCGACCATATGTCACGTATTTTCTCTCGTTATGTAATGACCCGAGTAGGGGATGATCACATATGTGTGGATGAGCGTGGGTATGTCTGAGTGTGTGCGTAATAGTGTGTCATGCCCCGGGCATGAGGTAAAAGTGACTCACAAATGTTCAGTGTTTGGTCAGCTCGGACCGGTGGTTGCCCCACCCAACAGTGAGGCCCAAATGTAACCCCTTTTGTCCCAAAAAACCCATCCCCTGTGTATCATCCCCCTCCAATATCACTATAAAGCGGCGGACGGAGAGAGCCTCCGGGCGAGAAATTCTAGTTTGGTCGACGGGCGAGAAACGCTATCCTGATCGACGCAGAAAGGGATTGATGACGTGCCAGATTGGTCGTCATTTTTCTGGGTGTACCCAAAGAGTGCTCTTAGCGGGACGAGATTGTCTACGGAGGTAGCCAGCAGCGGAGAGCAAGATTGCAGACGAGCGACAGGCAGGACCAACGCCCAGAGGTCGGGAGGAAGACAGCCCCCGATCCCACGGACATTTGGGGTCCAACGTGTCGCATCATCGACGGCTCCTACTGCTCAAGGCTCCGACGAAACCGTAAGAACGTCGCAGTCAGCGACCCGTCCCCGTGCTCGTTCGCCCAGACCCGATTTAATCCCCAAACTGTGTATCCAAAATATTTGGGTTTTTTCTCTCTATCCCGGTGCGCCGTATGTAATCATCAAACTGTTGACTCCTTGTCAGAAATCTTATTCAGTGTTACCACGAGAGAAGCCTAAAAACTTAATTTGGGCAAATTGTAAACTCGGCCCACGAATTCTACCAATCACAAATTGTTGCTTTTTTGTATTTCTTTTGGAGGGGGGGCAATTGAACCGTATCATCTTGTGCACTTTTCGTTCACCTCATTCTCATCAGGGTATTTAATTTCAATAAGTGTGTGTATGCTATGTCTGAAGTGGAAAATATATTTTTTTATGTTTCAAAGTACTCAATAATCGTTCGATCATTCCGTACTCGGGACCATTGATGCCCTTACCACCCAGTAAAATAGGTGGCGTTTTCATGTTCCGCCACAATATATAATCATTTTTCCCTATTAACTCTCATTTGTTTAGTAGTTTTGACAAAAATGGACGATTTGATGACATTAAACGTATCAAGACTTATATTAAACGTCAAGTGTCTTACGTTAATCCTAATTTCAGTGTTTTTCTCATGTTTTCTACTCATTATTTATAACCACAAAGATGAAATAGAGAGATAAAGTGAGCAATGCGGAATTTCTAAATAGAGTAATATAGTCTAGCTAAGTCGCTTGCTAATATAGCTAGTTAGCTGAGGATTGGACGGGACAATTTAACAACTAAACCCCTGCGTCATGAGACATGATGGTCTGATTAAACGTATCGCAGAAGAAGAAGGAAGAAAAGAGAGATGAAGGACTCGAATGAAGTATGTAAAGCTCGTGGTGAAGGTATTTGAGAGAATATTTGAGAGGAAATTTTCTTTAAACCAATCTTTGGATTGATAATTGTTGATGATATGAGTGGATAAAAGTCATATCTATAAATATGTTGGAGTAGTTAACGAATTAGAAATTTGAACAAGCATTCTCCCGCTTTGGGTAAAGTAATGGAGTATCCTCAAAAACTCTTAAATTTCCTTAGAGTACAAGGGATGGATATTATTCGAGGTGACAAAAGGGAAAGGATTCAAGTAAGATTTAATTTGCGCTCATTTATTGATATTATTTTAATATCTTACCAAACGTGAAAGTAATTTCTGAAAGCAGCGGAGGAAATGGGCAAAGCAACCCTCGGTAACCGACCTCGTTCCTCACTCATAAGTCGCTTTCTCCCCTCTCCAGGAATCGGGCCTTGGGTGACCCCAAGAGGGAAAAAGTGGTGGAGAACCCTTTCTCAGATAATGTGAAAACAACAGATCCACCATGACCGTCTCTACTTGTATTTCCAACACAAGGCACTGTGAGATGAAGAAGTAAATACCAAATACCATTTAGTTTTTTTCTTTCTGAGCCAATAAAAAATATAGTTTTTGTCTCAAGATGATAGTTAAAGAATTTTATTTACCACTGATTATTATGTAGAACTTTGTGACTCCAGAGTAAAGAATAATATGTAACGTTTTAAATACAATAAGAATTATGCATTCCAAAACTTATTTACCTTTATTCGAGTTTACCGAATTACAACGAGATATCCACTTACTTCCCCAGTAAATATTCTAAAATATTGATCAGTATACTTACTGCCAGTAATTTTGTGAGCTTGACTGCCATAAGGAAAGCTGAAATGTATTTTTTTGTCTAAATTTTTATTACAAAGACCGAGCAATAACTAAAGAAAGTAATGTTTATTTTGGACGACGACGGTACTATAGAAAGGTTTCAAAATCTTAGTCATGTCAATAATACGTCACGTTTCAAAAAGTGCTCTCGAGTCTTTTTACCAACTGTGCACATTTCTAACCCCTATCCATCTCCTCAACCTGTTACGTTACTCCATACTTAAAATTGGTGGGGAAATTTGTTGTTTTAGTTAAAGATGACCACTGAAAGTGAGATATGATTTTTAACGTCAGATAAATGAAAACGGTATATTTTTGGATTAAATATCCAACGGAACTTCTTTATGCATTGAATGACTAAAAGATATATCACTGATAAAGTGTATTTGGGTAATTTCTAATCAAGATACAAAAGATATTACTAATAGAATGCTTTTTAAGTATGGGTACCTAATAAAATGACTAAGTAATGAACTTGGCTGCTGGAACGTGATATTGCTCGAGTAGTATGCAGGCTCTATTTGATGAAAACCGATATTTGATATTACACTACACTATTAATTAAACTAGAATAAAGTATATTAGGCATAGAGTTCTTGATAGAGGATAAATTTACGTGTAAACTGGGTCAAAATTCTCAATTATAATATTGAATTCAATGTGAAAACCATGATAGTAACATATTATGTCTCGGTATCATCGCAAATCACTTCACAAAATTATTTATATGCGAAATTATTTATATCATAGACGCGAAACATGAACATAGATTCTTGGTAATAACGGTAGTTTTCAATGTCCCATGTGAAGCTGACCAGACCTAAGGGGTAAAAGTCAAAACTGGTATATTTATAACACCATAGTGGGTAGTAGGGTCCAGGAGAAAAGATTGATTAACCAAATGGAGAGGCGGGAGAAGGGAGAGAAGTCGGAGCAAAGTGGAACTCTCGTTTCTCGCCCCAGGGCGATTACATTTGGAATCGCCAACGGTCTCAGCGCGGATATTAATCGTGCGCGTGTCCTAATTAGGGGACTGAGGGGGTGAAGGGAGGACAATTAGCCTCACCGACTGACCTTCTACGCGGCCGACCTCGCCCGCCTCCAACCTACTCCCCTCCATCGCTACCTGCTTAGAGGGCACTGGTCTCAGCGTCCCAGGGTAATATCGCCCCATCTCAAACCCACGAATTGGAATTCGAGGAAGTGGAATTTAGAAATCGAATTTGGAGTTCTCAACTTTAAAAGTTATCTAGTGGCCATAAATTTCCATTTGAGCAAAAAGACATGCATAAGAGAATTAATTTGTGAATGAATTGGTGCTTTCCCGGCGAATCTTGTAGACGAAGTCTTCTCGGGAAATCAGCCGGGTCAGGATGGACATTGCTGCCAATGTTTCCACTGTCCTCTCTGGCATCGTTGTTAGAGCGAAGAATTAATTCATGTAAAGGAATAGCGTTGTATAAAAGCTTAGACTTGGATTAGTTTTTCGTGACGGAGAAAAATACGCCGGAATAGCACTCATTCCCTATTTTCCCGAAATTTTCAACAAAAATCCAAGTTCCAAAAGATGCGAAAAAAAACTGTCATCATTACAGCATCATTACAGGTGGTACTCGAACCTCTTGAATTAACCGTTCCTAGTTTTTGGCATAAAAAAACAGGCAATGACCAAACGGTAAATAAATACACTGGCTCACAATAATATATTTAGATTTGTAAAACCTTAATCATTGAGTGCAATACTCTCCCGCCTAAAAATTTTCTATTTTTTTAGTTATGCCAAGGATCCAGATTCAGTAAAATTCACATTTAGGCAAATGTAGAAATCTTAGCGAAGAATCGTTGCATGGAAATCGAATCCCTATATCCCACCTCCCCGAAAACAGCACATTACAGGCCTTTACGTCAAAGTGTCCTAGGAATCAAGGACGATGGAGTAACGCAAACAAAATAGGTGCAATCTATTCAGGCGGGACTCGAACCCACGGCCTTCTTAGTGGCTGAAGATGACTTAAAACAACCGCCGCGATACCAGCAAAATTAATGCTATGATTTGTTTCTATGGTAATAAATACTAAGGTTTCTATGGTCATAATTAAACGTAGAAATAGGTATCCATCAAAGGTTGGAAAAAAGATTTGGTGCCTTCCAGTGAATAGACCTCGTAAAATTTTCTCGGTTTCGCCACCGAGTCAGGAACTGCATACCTGCCGATGTTTCGATGTCCGACTCGGCCATCGTTCTCAGGGCTGTGAGTGTCGAGTGAGATTTTTTTCTATATATCACCGCCAACGTCAGCAGCTATGCAGTTCCTGACCCGGTAGCGATCCCGAGAACATTTTACGAAGGGAAAGGTTGGAAGCATTGTTGAAACTAGTCAAGTTAACAACAGGTAATACCATTCAAAAATCATTTTTGACGTTTGAGATGTCCTAATGCGCCAAATTACACTTATATTCCAGTCCTAATTACTTTTTCATTCGTTTAATATTTTTAGCAACTCTTTTGCGTATGTATTAAGCATCTCGAGTATGTTACATAACTTCAGCCGCTGCCGCTCTAACAATACTAAACATTTTCATTTTTTGTTTATTATTTTTTTCCTTATCTTGACCTCGTTTAATACATTTTAAAATATTTCTTGGAGTGTAGGTCAACGTATATTTAGACAACGTACAGTTGACGTTTTCCTGTTTATTTCATAGCAACCGATCTTATAGTTGCCGAGATACATCACCGCAAACTCGAGTTCCTCGTTTTTTTGCGGGGACAGTATGGTGGGTAGAATTCGGGAATAGCGATATAAAGAACGCGAGGAGGGTGAGGAGGGAAGGGGTAGTTTTCCGAAACGCTTCGACCGCAGCGAATGGCCGCTTTCGGAGAATGAGAAGGGATCCCGAGGGAGACAAAAAGTTTAATTGGCGCTTTAGGGCGCACAATTAATCACTTAAAAATTCAGCCTGCCAGAGAGCGGGGATCCTTTTCGGGCGGCATGCATTAAGCTAAAAGCCATTCCCGTGCAGATCACAGCACCTCGCCGCAGAGGCGTTCCATTAAGGCCTCCGAAATACAAAGCAGACGAAAGAGCGAGCTAAAATAATCATGGACTCTCGAACACCATAAAATAAATCGATATCACGTAAAAAATCAAAAATCAAGCACACTCAACACCAATTTCTTCACCTTATTAGGAATTTTTATAACGGGTGAATAGGTACCTCTTCTACATTTTCACACGGCAAGTAAGATTCTTCATGTATGATTAACTATAAATGATGCTTTATGGCATAAATATCTACAGGTAATGACAAAATATTGAGGCGAGATTAAGCAAATATTACGTAAGAATATTTATTAGCTAGATAAGTATACTTAGCTAGTGAAAGAGAAGGTTTAGCAAAAACAGCACCAATACTCCAGATTTTCAAAAGCCTTAAGAGCTGTTTACTCTACCAATAAGCCGCGCATCAGATGTCACATGCAATGATTTCTGATGCACAATTTTCAAAAAACATCATTAGAGTGAATTAGAGTGTATTTTATACGTTGTATCCATATTTACATTAGATACAATCGAAATAAGTGCCTGTAACGGCATACATTTTCCTATAAAACACATCGGTACCTATGTATTTAGCTTATTTTTATTGATTTAATTTTTTTAAATTACAAATTACAAAGCAATACATGTATGGTTCTACGCTAAAATGCATTCTATTCCATTATACAATTAAAATCAGTGATTTTTCCATTGACTGACGGGTGTGCAAGAATATAAATTCCCGAAAAAATGAAGGGTGATTGAGAATATCATTTGATCCTTATACATAATCATTAGGACAACGAAATAAACAAAGAAATCCTTGAATTTCTCTAGCAATCATTCATAAACCTCAAGATATTTCTCGATCGTTCAGAAAGGAAGACAAGTCACAGATGATGTTCACAGCATGGCAAAAGGTGAATAAACATATCTTACACTCTCCCGCGACAATTTTACACGTTAAACTACTTTTAGCTCTCTTTCCTATTCTCAAGAGATTAAAAAAATTAACAGAATCGCTGAAACCTTCAGGATGAATATTGTGAAAAGGACTAATTTTAAACTTTCGGTGCTATGGACAGCGTGACTTCCGAAGTACTTAGTATATATAACCAATATCGTGATTCTCATTCACTCATATTTAGGAACAACATACTGTTGGGATATCATTGATAATAATTCCTAATACCCGCTCATTTTACTGATACACCCTTCTCACATTCCCCGTTTTTTCCAAAAACATCTAACTCCCCCTACTGGTAATGATTCACACACTTTCAACTCTGAGTAGGTATAAGATTTGTACGAAGAAAATGTTTATAAAGTGTTTAAATAGGAATAAATCTCACTTAATCATTAAAATTATTTACGCATATACTTTAAGGACGATGAAACTCGAAAGGGCAATGGACAAGAGGGCTACACAATCACTACAAAGCTTCAAGACATGCATCCTCGGTTTTGAACCAAAAAATTGAATAAAAGGAAGCTAAAAATGCCTTTATTTCTCCATATGTTTTTATTCGACATTTTATTTAACTTGGGGGTATATTATGTTTAGTATAACGACGTGACATCAGTAATATTATCCATGACCAGCGAATTGTCAAGACCCCTATCCATCTCTTCTACCACTACCCTATGATCTCTTCCGCCACTCTTTGCTCGTCGCAGCAAGGTCTGCTCCCATCTCGATAAGCTCGTTCGAATTCAAGGCGATGAGAGGCGGTTTTTTGGAGAGGAGACGAGGAAAAACTTGTTCAATTAATCACGCTTAGGGCCATTGCTGTATCATACCCTCCCCACTTCGATTTCAGACTCCTACACACCATTCGCCCCAAAACGCTGTGAAATGGAACTCGAAAGTGGGATTTATTTGGAGGTCGCTCTCGAATTTCTCGCAAGCAAAGAAGTTATATCGCCATTCCAAATGTTTCCCGAATGAAATCGCTCTTTTACGTAACATAAATATATCATCGGATTTGTGTATACCGCAGATGAGAATATGCATGAAGAATCTACGGTTCGTAAAACTAACGGAATTTGTTAAAAAGAAGCATATTTCTTGAAGCATGATAACTCAATTCATCAATGAATTCCAGCGAGTTTCCTAAAATTAAAATTCATTAAAACGTAGAAAGGAAAGAGATTTTCATGAAAGTATATTCTTTATTAACGAATATTTCGCTTTAAGACACTACCAAATGTTAATACATATAACAGTCCAAACAAAATCAAGTAATGGGTAGCATAGTTTTCAGAATTTCACTATTTTGGCAATTTGATGCCCAATTGATGCTGGCTTGGATATCGATATCAGGAAAATAACTTCTCCTTTCCTTTACGTATAATCATCATGTTTTAATTCAAGTAACTGAATTCTTATGCCACGTTCATAAGTGAAAAGCCCTTCAACTTGATATAAAACACTCTTTGGCTTCATTGCATCATAATAAACTGAATGCATTCACCAATAGAGTTTAAAATACTTCCTTTCATCTAAGCAATTTGGTAACTCAATCACCTTTTCTTCCAAACTGCCTCAATTCAATGAATCTAAGTTTTTTTCACTTTCGTGATATAAATAAGCCATAAAAATCGCACAAAGACTAAATTTCACGAATAAATATTTAAAAGAATTATTTTACTTCTTTAACTCCCGACGTATAATTTAATATCACCTTAAGCATCCTAAGTAAAATAGAAATAATTTATCTCTTATTGGAGAGAAGCATTGAGTATGGAGGGCCGCTAAACAGAATGCTGGGCTACTTAACGAAGAGCCAAGTAGTAAAAATATTTAAAAAGCTTTGGAAATGATCAGCAAAATCATCACGATAAGAGGTTGCTCTTAAAAAGCAACACTTATCCAATCTAAACTTCGAGAAACCACATTAAAGGAGGTTTTACAATGAAATAAATAATGAACGGCAGAGAACTCTACAGAATACTAGTAGTTATAACTTTATTTTTAACCATTTAGGTCAATCAAATTATGTTAAATTTAGGAGATAGCATGAAATAGGATTAAAAATTAAAAAAAGACACAAAGACAGGAAAACCGATCAATCAGAAAATTAGGGCTACAACCGCTAGCGAAGTTCATTCTGGAAAATATTTCAGATTACAGTCAACTTGAAAAGGTACACAAAATAACTTGATACGAAATTGATGAAACTTTTGTTCTGATGCATTCATTCAGAGAAATATTAAATGTAGAGATTAAATAGAATGGAGGGGAGCACAGCAGTAAAGCCATGGAAAGAAGAATGGGAAATACAGTGAAAATAATAGGGACTAGAGCGCAACAAGGAATTGGGGCAATGTTACACACTGAGATTGTCGCACATACGAGGGCTCCATCACAGGTGTCCAACGGTGGAGATGAGATGAAAGGGTAGCACTACAACGAGCTACCTCCACGTTGCAATCAACGTTGAACCCGTAGCCGGAGAGAAAGGGACTTCCGGGGATGAGAGATCACTTACGCACGAAATACCATGAGCAGAGGGCAGCACCGAGCCTTGGGTGGAGGTTCAGATCGGCTCCGAATGCAGGGCAGGGTATGGGAGATTAAAAAATAAGGGCGGTGCCAGCGCAATGCTCTGTGGACTCGCTTCAGTTTTCGTTGACCGCGCGACCCACATTCAAATATTTCCCACGCCAATTACGCTCGAGCGGAACGCGGATGATAAAGGGCCGAGGGGTAAAAACACTCGTATTTCTCTCTGGATATCATAATTCCATTTCACGAAGGCCATGTTTTAGAGCAAATATATTCAAAATGTTTGTTCGATAAAACGTGAAACTTAATGGAAACGTTGGCCGGTGGTTTTATTCATGTTGATTGTTTATTGTTAATTGAGATTTAAAGGTAACTCACTCACTCAGGAAAACGGCGGAAATTACCCATTTGGAGTAGATAACATTAAATTAATGCCCAAAAATTTTAGGCCGGTAGTTTTAGCAATTTCATAAAAATCCGAGATTTTAATATCAATCAACATTATTTCATTCACTTCTTTAACCTCATAGCACCCTCCACATAACTTACTGAATTCATTGGATCACAGGTGCAAAATACTTTTGCATTCTAAAACTTCGGGAAATGTTTTTCAAAGGGATTATTTATAAACAAATCTCTAAAGATCTGAAAAATGTCAATGAATTCAAGAAGAAAATTATCTCAACATAGGTAAGTACTATAATTATCATGTGAAACTGATCGGCGACAAAATAGTTTAATCACAATAAAGCAGTCAGCTGCATCAATGGATATACTTGGAGCTAGATAATTTATGGCTCTGTGAACAAATTAAATTGAAAATTTAGCAAATTTTAACACTGAAATACTCAAAATGGACTAAGCCATTTTACACAAAAAGAAATCAATGCATGTAGCCTAAAAACCAGTAACTCCTTGTCAGTAAATGAAAGGCAATTGCATTCAACGTAATAGGTGTTGAAGTAACATTTTTGCTGTCATATTCACAGAATTTTATTTATTTTTTTCAATAATTTATTTATTTATTCATTTTATAACTATGTACAAACAAGAAATAATGTTTATACAACAGTTTAAATTTTCAAATGTAAACAAACATTCTGGTCCCGGTAAGCCGAAATTGGCTTGTCATCAGGTGCTAACTTAAGCATTACAATTTGTGTCTTGTAAAAATTACTAAATTAACAATTTCATTAACAAACAAATTAAACATTAAAAAAAAACATTCTTAATAGCAAATAAGCATATCATTATATAAAATACTCTTACATTCCATTATCAACAACCAGTCAATATCCATGTCTTAATTTTTCTTTTTACTTCACTCAACGATTTCAACTCTTTAAATTCGCTCTTCAAATTATTAAACAGTTTAGGCACAACAACTTTCAATTGCCTACAACCCTTTTGCGTATAACATCGCGGAATCACATACTTTCCTAAAGCCCTTTAATCGATATTACTATTATTATTTCTTTTCCTTTTGTATCTATTATTAAAATAATTATCAATTATTAATATTTACTGATACAATTTATCAAGTGGTAATGTACCAAGGTCTTTAAAATACGAGTCACCTGAATATCCACCATCTTCCTCAAAGTTTGTTTGATGAATCATTTTTAAAATCCTTTTTTGGCTGGACTTCAATCTTTTCATATTAGTCACACCACATGATCCCCATACAGTAAGGCCATATCCGAGAAGGCTCTCAAAAAGACCGTGATACATCATTTTGAGTACATTTTTCGGGACGCTGTCCTACAGATAACATACACATAACATACAACATATATACATAACACTCGCAATAAATCAACTGATAAGTTGATTAGTTAACAGACGAAAGCCGAATTTGACATAGAACTAGTAACGGTAACCACATAATCATAAATGGTCCAATTGTTTTTGCTGGTGTTAATCATTAGATCTCATAGAAGTCGCGAGCGAGTAATCAATCAGCATCAGACGCCGAACCTTTCACTTTTTTCCAATAGACACAGGAATCATTTTCCCACCGCGAACAGAAAAGAAAGACTTCATCAGAACTCAATTGACTCATGCACAGCTGTTAAGGGTGTAAGATATACCAAAAGTATACGCGAAAAAAGAACACACGTCGCCTTGTTTACCGAAGTACTTTTTTGGAGTACTTAAAAGAGAATCGCAACGCAACATATATTGGAACACAATTTCAATGGAAATAATCAGTGGCGTAGTCAGAGGAGTGAACCGAAAAATAAAATAACAACTATTTTGCTTCAGAAAATATTACGAAGAATTGAAAAATCATGAATTTAGATAACATTTCTTTGAAAAATGAACTTTTTTTTTCGATTATAAAAAGTGTTAAAATTAGCTTAAAATCCTCTACTTAGTACTCTCCCTTCAAAAACTTCCCCTCTGGTTATGGACCCCCCATGAACAAAATTCCTGAAATTTTGCTATCCCACTGGAAACAATTGAGAGCGAAGTTGATTTGAAAGCTCCTTGGCAAAAGATCATAGAAGACCAATGCAACAAGCATGTTTGATAAAGATGCACACATAGGAGACATACAGGGTAAAGGAAAAGAACATGGGGTAGGGAAAAAATGCAAGGTCACTGTAAACAAATATAACTGTGTAACCGTATTTATCAATTCACATACAACTTGCAAACTATGGTAGGTATGACGGAAGTATTATGAAGTTATGACATATTTCGTTGCATGATCGATAGGGAGGATGGAGTTTTGCCTTTGAAATCAAAGGGCTGAATGGAAGAGGATGAAATAGCCGAGCCGAATGTTGTGCGCAAGGTCAGTGGTTGTATAGGATCTGAGCAAATGTGGGCAAACTGTGTCACTCACAACTCGCACCCAGCGGCAATACTGGATCCGCTGGGACTCCTAATCAAATATTCATCGCGTGAGTGGGCAAGCAGAAACGGCGAGCGCTGAGGGCTATCTAGAAAAAGGCAGAACCAACTAGCGACACAAGTGATTAACACAACCTCAGTCTTCCGTCCAAAATCCTGTTTTCTCGGGAATTTGGTGCGCATTTATCGCTAGTGTACCACAAACAGCACGTCGAATACTAAGGGTTTAGTACGTGTCACTGGTGCACAAACATGAGGTTTTCCATCAAGTTTTGATCAGAAACGATTTGCTTAGCCTTAGCCTACCGGACGTATTCAGGTAAGACCTTACTCGAACTGGATTCCCAAATGCACATTTAGCAATCGAATGCTTTGCTTATCGCCGGCTTTGGAATAATTAAGTCCTCCATCCAGAGTGGATGTACATGCTAGGCGAAATTTTGTCTCCTTGGAATTATAATATAAGAACGCAATCAAATAAATAAATGTATCATCCCAAATTTTACACAGCTGGCAGCCGTATGCTCACAGAATTTGAGATACCTAGTGAAAAACAATTATTTGCCTGTTTTAAAATTCCCATAGAAACACATCCTTAATTTCAATTACTGTGCAATATTTATGAAAACGTATGTGATAATATTTCAAAATGAGTAAAAGCGCTAAAATTGATAAAAATGAATTTAATTACTAGCATTTCTTTCATCTGAATTTTTTATCTCATTCCCCTAATGGAAATTCATTCATGAATAGAGAATTAAATGAAATGCTCCCAAAAAATATTTAGATGACACCTCAAATAGCGAAAAAGTGCCTCTTCGAAGAAAAACGTTGAATAAAGTGCACTTCCCTGTTCTGGTGTTAATTCTTCCAAGGCTACCCGTAGCCTTCTTTTTTAATTGATTCATGCTTTAATTTCAATCTTCGATTTCTAATCCAACATCATATTGACTATGCAAACTTTATGCGTAATTACATACATTAAATACATCCATCCAAATAATCCATCATACCTCTGTTAAGATGTATTCCAGAGATCTAGCAACATAGGTAACGCACTTAAATCTACGTAACCAAATTTTTAATTGAGAACGCCCGAAACAGCTTAGGTAAATTCTAAATTCTTGAATCAACTTCTGCTATGACGTAATATTTCGACTGTTTTAAAATGAATATATGATTCAATGATTCTGTAGTAAATAGCGAATTTCACTGAACTCAAATGATAGTAATCACACTTATGACAATAAATCACGGCCATAAAATTGCGAAGTTACAATTAATATTTAAGTCTACTGGAGCCTTAAGTCAGGCCCATTTGTGCAAACAGTGAGCGAACGTAGGTACTCAGATAGGTGATTTAACAAGCTGAAAATTACAAATTTTAATTCATATTTCCATAGCCCCGTAACTTTTTCCAGATATACCGGATCGTTTGAGTAAGTCTATATCTTATATAACGGTGAAAGTGACAACTTATCAACAGAGCAAAACTAAAAAATAGAGAGATTTTCGGGTTCTGTGTAAATATGGGCAGGATTTAAATTGTAAAATCGCTGATCATTTGACCCCAATTTAATTTGATTGACTGATACCAATGTTATCGGTAGTGGGCTTATTATGCTTATTTCGATAGAAAAGTTTACTCAGGGAAAATTTAACACTCAATAAAATTACTTAGCATTAATATGACTAAATCTATTTACAAGAAATTCATTTGCCAACTTTCATTCTACATAAAAGTAACGAAGATTTCTAATCAAGAATAAATATTATGTGGTTTTTGAAGGCATTAGAGGCTGAACATTGCTTATAGCTACTGCGGAAGAGGAGTGAATAATAAGGGAAATATTTCTACCGATAATTTGAAAATAACTGAGGGAAGACGATTAAAAGTACAAGATTGCGCAAAAAAGAATAAAAATAATAATATGAAAATACGTCATAATGACGGACACAATTCATTGGAAGTCATTCATAATCAATGAAATATGTAATATTTTACAAAAATTTTCTTTCAAATGTGCAATCAGTGACCTAGCCATGGTTTATCTTTCCAGCATCCATCCAGTTTCTGTGTAATCATTAGCATTTGGCTAAAGCGCAGCCACCAGGAGGACTTATTTTTATCTCTGAACACTCAAATCTACGATAGAGTCCTGTCCACGTCTAATGTGGAGGCCGTCCCAACGGCTAAACTAGTCAGCGAAGGCGCGAAGACCACAGAGACCAACAGAGACCATTTCCGAGTCGCGGCGGCTGCGAAGCGATATTTTTCCCATTCAATTCGAGATAGAGAGCGGACAACATTTAGCGCATCTGGCGACAATGTAGCTGTCGCATTCTTTCGAAGGAATGGTCGCGCGGAGCGACGACCGTCAATTCCTACCGGGATATTCTGCTCATCCAATCGCGGAACTCCACTCCCCCCGTCCAACTGATAAGCGACGACTGAGGAAAAACCATGACTGCTCCGAGGTCCACGGGAGCATCTTCAAATTGTGCTAGCAGATTGTGAGAAAGAGCTATGCCGTAACTAGAAAACGAAAGAGAAGATAACGAAGTATAAACTAAGTAAAATTATCAAAAGAATTACGTAGAATATCCTTGGATAAAACATAATCCCCACAGATAAACTGCTTGTACCAACAATCCGTTTCATAATTCCGTCGCTCGCAATGCGATATCTCTGGGTCATAAGGTCAACGGATATTAAAGCTGGTCAGAGAAATTAACATAAAATTAGCTAATGTTAAAACATACATGAATATACAGACTGTCCCAAGTGTCGTGTGTCATTTTTGACCTGTAATTTTAGTAACTTTCCGTAGAGCTATGTTCATGAAAATTGGCACACTTATGGGAAAAGGTCCTAAGTTTTGTTGAGTGTAAGCAAAATTTTAAAATTTTGACCATTTGACCTCACAATTTGGGTCCAAACCAAAAATCTTAATTTGCCTTATGGGGTTTCAATGTTAAAAAAATCGAGATAGAAAAATGTCTGAATTTCATTGACCAAGGTGTCAATTCTTATGGTTTCGGACCCGAGAAACCCGAAAATAACAATTTTATTTACGAAAATTCAACCGTTGACCCAGTAAGGTCACCGTCAAGGTCATAAGGGTGGCAAAAAGAATAGCATACCGACAAAGGTGTCGATCTATGGGTTTTATAGGGTGCCCAAGTCATTGGTATTGTCCAAATACCCGTATTATTCACTAATTGACCTACGGGGGTCACAATGGGGGTCAAAGGTCATAGCGTTAAACGTCGGGCCATCGTGGCAACTAGCGTGCCAAACCATAGGTTTTGAAGGGTCCCAAAGTCGGTTAGGCATTTCATAGATCAGTATTGTTAGTTTTTTGACCTTCGAGGGTCACAATGGGGGTCAAAGGTCATAGAGTTAAAGGTCGGGCTTTCATGACAACCAACGTGTCAAACCATAGGTTTTGAAGGGTGCCAAAGTCGGTTAGGCAGTTCATAGATCCGTATTGTTGGTTTTTTGACCTCCGAGGGTCACAATGGGGGTCAAAGGTCATAGAGTTGAACTTCGGGCCATCATGACAGCCAACGTGTCAAACCATAGGTTTTGAAGGGTGCCAAAATCGGTTAGGCAGTTCATAGATCCGTGTTGTTGGTTTTTTGACCTCCGGGGGTCACCATGGGGGCCAAAGGTCATAGAGTTAAACGTCGGGCCATAATGACAGCCAAAGCGTGGAACCATAGGTTTTAAAGGGTGCCCAAGTCAATTTTGCAGTTCATAGTTCCGCATAACAGATTTTTTTGATCTCCGAAATTCATAATGGGGATCAAAGGTCATAAAGAAAATATGCAATGCGCTTACCCCCCTTCCTTCCAAAAATTTTCCATTTCCTCGCAGTGCTTTCCGGCAGGCTTCCCATGCCATCTTAGCTTCATGCCGAAGTTGATCATTTATTTCTCTAAACATCATTTTGATTTCAGCTCAAAGTGAAAGACAAAACTCCGTTTAAAAAGATATTGGCTATGTCCGAAACCATAAGGTAAAACGTAAAAGAAATGGACAAATCCAGCTTTTATTTTGATTGTATCATGCGTTGTGATAAATATTTAACCATTAAAGAGAAATATCATTAAACGACAAAATTAATAGGATTATAAACTGAAATGTGAACATGTAGTTTACATTGGGCTAGTCAACCATCCAATTGCAGAAATGGTTTTGATTGCCATGCTCTTCTTCTCGAAGCTGCAACATTACACTTTCTAGGGCTTCAAGTTTAGAATATTTAAATTTTGTTATATCGCACACCTGGAATTGTCCGGTACACGCTGCGCGGACAATAGTGCTGAGCGGCAAAAGCATCTTAATGGAAAGGCCAAGACATAGCAATGAGACTGTTGGGTGTTATACCCAACCAATTTGCAAATTTGAATGTGAAGTGAGGTCCTGATAAATTTGCAGCCAGTAATGTTTGCAGGACGAGGGTCAGTCAGAAGGTTGCGGTCTTTACAGTCAAACTGGGACTTTTTCTTAACTACTTATTTAACATATTTTTAGGACTTTCATGGGAAAAACTTGCAACCCTTAACTTGAGCGTTACCAATGGAGGTGTAATACTTAAATGAAAAGCGGCATGAATGGGTTTTGCTATTTGCTTGTTGATCTTTAAAACCATTGGGATTTCAGCGTACCTAGTTATAAAGAAAGTCCTATGTGGCGTTAGACCTCCTTAGGACCTTCTTTGAAGAGAGATGTAGTGGAAGAATGTGGACACAGAGTCGGGAAAAAGGATGTCTAGGGAAATAAATAATCAAGAACGGCGTGAAACTAAGAGGGTAAGGGAGGCTTGTCGGAAAAGGCAGTGGATATGTGTACTACACCACTCACTTGGTCACCCTTCAAAACCTTAGTTGAGGAAATTAGTTTTCCTATTATTTCAAAACATACATCTGTG